>NC_091297.1:47580574-47593074 GCF_038502225.1 Cherax quadricarinatus
TGTTTACATTCTTCGTGAGCTCAGCACTAAGTCTCTCCATTTTGTCTGGAAACTCCAAAATTTCAAATGTTTTTAAAAGTTATTTCATATTTTATATATACTCTGATAATTATACTTATGTATACCTGTACTTAAATAAACTTACATACTGTGCTGGCATGCAGGTACACATTAAAATCAGTAAGAGTGTCTTATGTCTCCAGACGTTATATTAGTAATGATTATAATAATCATCGAGTCTCGTTTAAATGTCGTATATTACGTTAAATACACATTTTCATTAATCCATCTATGTTATTTTTTCGAAATTATATAATAAACACGATACATAACATAAAAAGATGATAAATACACCCCACAATAGAATAAATAAACATAAATATGAGATGTGGTAGCCAGATAACTTGTACAAGTGACACCAAGAATAACATTTTCTCTAATCTAACATAAGAGAAAATGTGTTACTGGGGGTAACTGTAGAAAATTATTCCTTTCGTATGTATGTAAGTTTATTCAGGTATACACAAATACAGTTACATAGATTATCATACATAACAACATATGTGTAGAGAACCTAGGATAACCCAAAAAAGTCAGAGTGACTTATTTCTATTACCTTCACTCAGAGCATCATTTCTTCTCAAAATGATGTTACATGAGAATGGGAGTGTTGTTCTTTATTTATTCTACCGTATCAATGTAGAGACAACCTGTACACAATGTAACTTGTACACAAACCAGACGTGTACACTTTGTTTACAAAACTTACCTTCGCCTGGTTTGTTTACATAACTCTGCGCCTGTACTCTCTCATGCACTCATTCTTTCTCTCTCTCATTTATTCGTTTTATCTCATTTACTTACTCCTGACCCTACATTAAGACTACAAATATTTTAAGGTAAGTAATGAGTGAACTGTATATACATTTTATCGCTCTGGGATGCTTAAATGTAATAGAATTGTATGTGTGGGTGGGGTGGCCTGGTATGGTAGCCTGGCTGACTACCATACATACCACACTTGATTTCTTACAATAAATACTACTTGTCTCACCCTAGATTAAGACTATAAATATTTAAAGGTAAGTAATGAGTGCACTATGTGTGTATTGTACTTTTTTATTGTTTTTTGATGCCTGGTTCTATTGCTAACTTAATATATGTTAGTGTAAACTTGTTATCTAGTGTTTGTATGCATTTGTAAGTGGAAAAAAAGGGTGTCCCACTTTACGGCGGTTTCCGCTTTACGGCGGTAGCCTGGAACCTAACCAGCCGTATAAGTGGGGCCCTCCTGTGTGTATATATATATATATATATATATATTTTTTTTTTTTATTTTATTATCACACTGGCCGATTCCCACCAAGGCAGGGTGGCCCGAAAAAGAAAAACTTTCACCATCATTCACTCCATCACTGTCTTGCCAAAAGGGTGCTTTACACTACAGTTTTTAAACTGCAACATTAACACCCCTCCTTCAGAGTGCAGGCACTGTACTTCCCATCTCCAGGACTCGAGTCCGGCCTGCCGGTTTCCCTGAACCCCTTCATAAATGTTACTTTGCTCACACTCCAACAGCACGTCAAGTATTAAAAACCATTTGTCTCCATTCACTCCTATCAAACACGCTCACGCATGCCTGCTGGAAGTCCAAGCCCCTCGCACACAAAACCTCCTTTACATATATATTTTATTTTTTTTATTATCACACCGGCCGATTCCCACCAAGGCAGGGTGGCCCGAAAAAGAAAAACTTTCACCATCATTCACTCCATCACTGTCTTGCCAGAAGGGTGCTTTACACTACAGTTTTTAAACTGCAACATTAACACCCCTCCTTCAGAGTGCAGGCACTGTACTTCCCATCTCCAGGACTCAAGTCCGGCCTGCCGGTTTCCCTGAATCCCTTCATAAATGTTACTTTGCTCACACTCCAACAGCACGTCAAGTATTAAAAACCATTTGTCTCCATTCACTCCTATCAAACACGCTCACGCATGCCTGCTGGAAGTCCAAGCCCCTCGCACACAAAACCTCCTTTACCCCCTCCCTCCAACCCTTCCTAGGCCGACCCCTACCCCGCCTTCCTTCCACTACAGACTGATATATATATATATATATATATATATATATATATATATATATATATATATATATATATATAAGATATATATATATATATATATATATATATATATATATATATATACACACACACACAGTGGACCCCCGCATAACGATTACCTCCAAATGTGACCAATTATATAAGTGTATTTATGTAAGTGCGTTTGTACGTGTATGTTTGGGGGTCTGAAATGGACTAATCTACTTCACAATATTTCTTAGGGGAACAAATTCGGTCAGTACTGGCACCTGAACATACTTCTGGAGTGAAGAAATATCATTAACCGGGGGTCCACTGTGTATATATATATATATATATATATATATATATATATATATATATATATATATATATATATATATATATATATATTATATAATTATATATATATATATATATATATATATATATATATATATATATATATATATATATATATTATACACACACACAGACAGTGGTATCTCGGGATACAAACTTATTTCGTTCCAGAAGGCTGTTCGAGTGCTGACAGCGAACTAATTTGTTCCCATGAGGAATACAGTAGGGCCCTGCTTTTCGGCGTTTCGCCTTATGGTGTTCCGTTAATACAGCAATCTCAAATTATGACCAAAACTTTCTATACAGCAATTGGTCTTTCAAATACGGCGCGGGTCACCCGGTTTGTTTGCATTCTCCATGAGCACATCTCTCTATTATGTAATAATAATCACTCTTGGGCACATTAAATGTCTAATTTTATGTCAGTATAGACATTTTCAATAATCCATCTGTGATATTTTCTTCAAAATTATATAAGAAACATGTTACATAGCATATAAACATGCTGTTTATTTGCTATGGAGGTGTGGTTGCCAGGTGGAGGGAAAACATTGCATAATACTTATAATAATCACTCTTGTACACATTAAATGTCTTATTTTACATTAATATAGACATTTTCATTAATCCATGTATTATATTTTCTTCAAAATTATATAAGAGACTTTACATAATATATAAACATTCTATGTTTATATACTAAGGTGGTGTGGTAGCCGGGTGGAAGGAAAACATTGTCACTCCCCTTAACCCTTTGACTGTCACAAGCCCCTTTCTGAAACTGTCATTCTATGTCACAAAATTTTTGGAAAAGAAAAAAAAATATTTTTTCTTATGAAACGATAGAGAATCTTTTCCTGATGGTAATGACACCAAAAGTACGAAATTTGGTCGAAAACTCACGGAATTACGCTCTCGCAAAGTTAGTGGTCTCGGCGACATATACGGATAGGCGATTTTACCGACTTTGAGCCCTGTTTTTGGCTAATTCTGTTGTTCCAGTTGACCAAACTCATAGGTATTTCTTTAGAACTCCATTTTTTCTATCAGTTGAGTACAAGAAACTGCCCATTTACTGATTTGAACTACCCAATAAAGTGGTCAGAAATTGGCAATTTGGCCAATTTCATGCAAATTATAAAAGATGCCAATTTCAAAATAGGGTCCAGAATAAACAATGTAGACATTCTTGGCACTAAAATAACATATCCTCTGTTCATTAGTCATGTCTCTAGGCCCCTCTTATATTACTAATGCTTTCTGTTTTGATTTTTTAGTCATACAAAAAGTACAAAATTTGCTGTTATGCAGACTACTGCATTATTGTTAAAATGGTATAAATAATATCAGTGCGCTAGTGTAAGAATATTAGACTCCCCAGTTGACGTGACATGTATTGGACGTGTGGTGTGATTTGCTTACTTCTGAACATTGGTAAAATCGAACCTTTCCGCTACTTTGAGCTCAATTTCAGGGTCATTTTCGTGAAATTAATCAAAATCATCTCTATTTCTGTAATATGTTTTCCATTTTTATCACACGAGACCATGAAAACGAGAATACAATGATAAATAATATATGAAAATACACCTCAAAGTCGACATTTTAATCCATTATGCAGTGTGTGCTGCAGGATTTTTTGTATGTGGTGCACACAGACCCATTCTCTCACATGTGGACCTACCAGCTTACTCCTGCTTGATTTGAAGCTGCTAGAATTTATGCGTATTAATACGTCCAAAACACTGGCTCGTAAGACGTATATATACGACCAAAACAGTCAAAGGGTTAATACATAACGCTTTTGTTTACAATTCTCTGCATGAATTATTACTTCTCCCTTTGTTTATGATGGCATCTAAAGGTAGTTGTTAGAAACGAATAAACTCGGTGAACATGGTATGTTGATGGTAACAATATGGCTCTGGGCCACATTAAATATCGTGTAGCCATGTAGGTAGGTGTAGGTATATAGCCCAGGCGGACTACATACCTATATTATTATTATAACTGATAATTATACGTATGTGTACCTGTACTTAAGTAAACTTACACACTGTGCTGACATGCAGGTACACATTAAAATCACTAAGAGTGTCTTATTAGTCTTGAAGATGCCATATTAATAATGGTAATAATAATAACACAATAATAATCACTATGGAGCATTAAAAATTGTATAAAATGTTAATATAGACATTTTGCTTGATCCATCTAAATACACCCCACAGTAGGATAAATTAGCATAAATGAGATGTGGTAGTCAGGTGACTTGTAGGACTTGTGGTAGCCAGGCGACTTGTAGGACTTGTGGTAGCCAGGCGACTTGTAGGAATTGTGGTAGCCAGGCGACATGTAGGAATTGTGGTAGCCAGGCGACTTGTAGGAATTGTGGTCACCAGGCAACTTGTAGGAATTGTGGTCACCAGGCAACTTGTAGGACTTGTGGTAGCCAGGCAACTTGTAGGACTTGTGGTAGCCAGGCAACTTGTAGGACCTGTGGTAGCCAGGCAACTTGTAGGATCTGTGGTAGCCAGGCAACTTGTAGGACCTGTGTTAGCCAGGCAACTTGTAGGACTTGTGGTAGCCAGGCAACTTGTGGTAGCCAGGCAACTAGTGGTAGTCAGACAACTTTTCAAAGTTTATTCTCTATAAAGATTACAATGTTGAATTTACAGAATTTGGTTGTTGTGTGGTTTACACGTAGTTAAATAATGATTACAGAGTGTACCACTAGAACGCCTAGCATGGCTAGGCATTTCGGGCAGACTTAGTTTAATTCTTTATTTTAAAATATTACAGATTATGAGGTACGTTGGTATTATGGCTAAGTGACTAAATACTAGTTTGTGAGTTTAGCAATGTGAATGCTTTTGTTTTGGCACAGTACATAGTTTCAGTATTGGAGTATCATAGGATTCATTATTTTAAGATTGAGATTAATATTTCTGTTTATGGTCAAATGGGTGAGTGAGTGTAAGTGTGAACCACCAGGTGGTATTCGTGTAGTTAGTTGATGGGGTTTATCAGGGAGATAAGATGTTTTCTAATGGTAGTTTTGAAGGTGATGAATGTGTCTGCAGTTCTAGAGTTCTCAGGTAGGGTGTTCCAGATTTTAGGGCCTTTGACATACATTGAATTTTTGTAAAGGTTTAGTCGGACATGGGGAATGTCATAGAGATGATTGTGTCTGGTGTTATGCCTGTGGGTTCTGTCACAACTATCAAGAAAGCATTTTAGGTCAAGGTTGATATTGGAGTTTAAGGTCCTGTAGATGTAGATTGCACAGTAGTAAGTGTGGATGTACTGAACAGGGAGAAAGTTTAGATCTATGAAGAGTGGGGGAAGGGGTGTTGCCAGGGATGGGATTTAGTGATTATTCTTACTGCAGCTTTTTGTTGGGTTATTATTGGCTTTAGGTGTGCTGCTGCAGTTGATCCCCAAGCACAAATAGCATAGATGAGGTATGGATAAATAAGCGAGTGGTATAGTGTGAGAAGGGCATTTTGCGGCACGTAGTATCGTATCTTGGAGAGGATCCCAACTGTTTTGGATACTTTTTTGGTTATGTGTTGGATATGGGTGCTGAAATTCAGGTTGTTGTCAAGGTATAGGCCTAGGAATTTGCCCTCATTATGTCTGGTAATTAGAGTGTTGTCGATCTTAATGTTAATTTGTGCATCTCCTGCTCTGCTACCAAACATAATATAGTAGGTTTTGTCAGTGTTAAGCGTAAGTTTATTGGCTGTCATCCAAGTCGATATTTTGATCAGCTCCTCATTAACAATGGCAAGATTAAGGTGAGAGATGACATAAGTCGTGTCGTCAGCAAAGAGAATGGGTTTCAGGTGTTGGGATACGTTTGGAAGATCATTGATGTATATGAGGAAGAGCAGGGGACCAAGGACACTTCCCTGCGGAACTCCAGTATCAAGTGGCCGAGTTGTTGATGCTGTGTCTTTAATGGTAACATACTGATACCTATTAGTAAGGTAAGATTTGAAATAAGCAAGCGCATGGCCTCTTATACAGTAATGGTCAAGTTTGTGGAGTAGGATGTCGTGGTCTACTGTGTCAAAAGCTTTTCTTAGGTCAATAAAAATTCCTAGTGGATATTCCTTATTTTCCAATGCTGTGTAAAGCAGATCTAGCATTTTTATGATTGCATCATTAGTGCTTTTATCTTTCCTAAATCCAAATTGGCAGGGGTTGAGTATGTTTTGTGCTGTTATAAATGAATATAGTCTCCTGTGCACGAGTTTCTCAAAGATTTTGGATAGCAATGGTAAGTTTGATATTGGCCTATAGTTGTTTAAGTCTGTAGGGTCACCACCTTTATGTATTGGTGTAACCCTTGCCATCTTGAGTAGTTTCGGGAAGGTGCTAGTTTCTAGTGACTTGTTAAAAAGTAATGAAATAGCATGCGAAAGGATATGGGCCGCTCGCTTGTACAGTAATGGTGGGACATTAGACAGATTCCCTGAGTTGTTTTTAAGTGACTTTATAATCTCGGTGACTTCCGAGGGCTCAGTTGGTGCAAGATAGAAGGAATTTGGGAAATTCCCATCTAGGTAGTCCCCGGCATGGGCATTGGTATGTGGGATTTTATTGGCGAGATTAGATCCTATGGTTGAGAAGAAGTCGTTTATCTTGTTAGCTGTGTCAGTGGGATGTAGTGGTGTTTCATTAGGTTTAGTTAGGACAATATTCTTGTTTTTTTTCAGTTTGTGGGTCCCTAGAATCTGAGAGTGTTTTCCAGGTCTTTTTTATATCTCCTCTAGTGTCTGTGAATCTACTGGAGTAGTATAGTTGTTTGGCTTTCTTTATTACTTTGGTGAGAACTGATGAATAGTGTTTAAGAATATCTTTGTGTATTAAGCCCTGTCTATATTGCTTTTCATATTGGTGTTTCTTGTCAATGGATTTCAGAATGGTGCTGGTTAGCCATGGGCAACCAAGCCATTTGTTTGTGATCTGTTTCGTTTTTATAGGACAATGTTTGTTGTATAGTCTAAGTAATTTGTTAAGAAAAATGTCTGTCCAGTCATCAATACCATTGGCCTTGGAGAATTCTGTAGGCCAGTCAACAATCTCTAGGTCAGTTGTGAACTTCCTTATTGAGGCCTCGTCATGGAGTCTAAATGAGACTTTGTTGTATTCAAGTGGTGGTTTATTAATGTTTGTCAGGAGGAAGGTAGGGTAGTGGTCTGTAGTGCTATCTGTGATTATCCCTGATTTAAGGGGGGCTAGTATATTGGTCCATATGTGGTCTATTATGGTTGCACTTGTCTCAGTGAGCCTGGTTGGTTTAGTTATTGTTGGTATGAGAAGTGTGTTGTTCATATTGTTGATGAAATCAGTTACAGGCTGATCATCTAGTAAGCCAAGGTTGATGTTGAAGTCTCCAGCTAAGAGAAGGTGGTGCTTATTCATTTGTCTGTTTGTTATTAGTGACTTTAATTTCTCACTGAAATTTGGGATGTTTGTGTGAGGTATCCGGTAAATGGCACCGATTGTTATAGGTGTCTTAAGGTTTTTTACAGTAAAATTAGCAAAAATGTATTACCCACATTCATCACTAAAGCAAGTGGTGCTAATACAAGATAATTGGTTAGAGTAATAGATTGCAATACCACCCCCAACTTGGTTTGGTCTGCAGTTGTGAATTGCTGTGTATCCTGGTAGAGGGTAGATATCTATTGTGTCCTGCTTAAGCCAGGTCTCAGTAAGAATAATGCAGGAGAAGGGTGTCTTTAGTGATTCAAGGAGTGCCAGGAGGTCATCATAGTGTTTGCTTAAGGACCTGATGTTGTAGTTAAGTACTGATAGGCTTTTAGCATTGTTTAGGATAGTGCTAGCTTGTGATGCTGTGTAATAAAGGCAGTTACTTTCCAATAGGTTTTGGTTGGGTGTCAGATTGTGGAGGTTTAGATCAGGGTCAACGTGATCAATCATCTTCTAGGTTTAAATTATGGTTATTTATATCCTGAGTTATGTGTTGAGTTCTAGTACTGATATCTGTAGTGGTGGGAAGTTTGGACAAGTATATAGCTAGAGTATTTTGGTCATATATAGTATAGTCACTACTACACATAATGAAGTTGATGTTGTCTATGTGTTGTGCTAGAATGAACTAAAGTACAACTAGGTATAAACTAGTAATATAAAAATACAAATTTAAAATAGAACAAGACTCTCACTTGTAATTGCACTAAGGTCTAATATAATGACTTTTGTGGAGTCTATGTTTTGAGCTAGAATGAGCTATAGTACAACTAGATTTAATCTAATAATATAAAAATACAAATTAAAAATAGCACCAGTCTCTCACTAGTAATTGCAGTATGGTCTGATATAATGAATTTGGTATTGACTATAGTACAACTGAGTTTAATCTAATAATATAAAAAAGGCACAAGACTCTCAATTGTAATTGCACTAAGGTGTTATATAAGTTGTTTACAAGAATTAGAGTATAACTAGATTTAAATAGACAAGATAAAATATACAAGTTAAGGTAGCAAAAGAATAAAAACAAGTAGAAAAAAAAAAGATATATGAGGTAGTTGGTACTAGTTAGCAAAAGATAGTTAAGGGCCTTGAACAATAATATAATTGAAATATACACTAATTGCACACACAATATAGTCACTAAGATATGAAAATCTTAGAGTAGGAATTATAATATAAAAATACAAATTGAAATGGTACTTGCAATTGCACTAGAGTCTGGTATAGGTTGTTGACAAGATCAGGAGTATAACTAGATTTAAATTGACAAAATAAAATTCACAATTAAAGTACCAAAAGAATAATAGTAAAAAATAACAATGGTAATGTCTTGGTTATAATATGATAGTAAGATGGTAGACAGGTACAAAGGATAATATAAAGGTTGGAGTTGAATATACAAACTTGAAAATTTGGCAACAAAATGTTATGGGAAGTATAAAATAATGTTTAATGTACAAAAGTAAAATTGACTGGTAGTAAATATGGTGTTTAATAAAATTTTAGTAAGTAAACTTGTAGGACTTGTGGTAGCCAGGCAACTTGTAGGACGTTTGAGACACTTGTGCAACATATGGGAATCTTTATTCAGGAAACGTTTCGCTACACAGTGGCTTCATCAGTCCAATACAAAGAAGGTGTGAAGAGAGGAGGAGTTTGAGGTAATCAGTCCCTCAGCCTGGAGTCGATGTGTTCAGTCCATCAATCTTGTAGAATGTACAGCATAGGGCCGTAGACGTGGCTTATATACTGTAGCCAGGTGAGGTGAAGCAGAAGGCGGGGTCACAGTGGTACCATCCACTAGTCGAAGTAGGTCTTCGTCCGAAGGTTGGACAAGTGTTGAAAAATTCTTTGTAACAAGATCTCATGATGCTGCCGTGTCTGACATTTGTGATGAATGGTTTTGAGAAACCGACAAGTTGAAGAATGAGACACTTAGGCAACATATGGGAATCTTTATTCAGGAAATGTTTCGCCACACATTGGCTTCATCAGTCCAATACAAAGAAGGTGTGAAGAGAGGAGGAGTTTGAGGTAATCAGTCCCTCAGCCTGGAGTCGATGTGTTCAG
Source organism: Cherax quadricarinatus (assembly GCF_038502225.1). NCBI lineage: Eukaryota > Metazoa > Arthropoda > Malacostraca > Decapoda > Parastacidae > Cherax > Cherax quadricarinatus. The sequence continues at coordinate 47,590,602 of NC_091297.1, forward strand.
TCCATCAATCTTGTAGAATGTACAGCATAGGCCTTGTGGTAGCCAGGCAACTTGTAGTCCAACATCAGAGAAAATGTCACTATAATATTACTGGGGGTAGCTAGAAAACTATTCCTTTCGTTTGCCTTCACTCAGGGTGTTATTTCTTCTAAAAATGGTGTGTCATGAGAAAGGTAGTGTTTCTTCTTAATTTATTCTACTGTATCAACATGGAGACAACTTGTACACAATGTACAGTGACCAAAACCAAACATTTTCATCTGGTTTGTTTACATTATGTGTGGGTGGGGCGGGGTTGGGAGGGCTGCCCTTCCTGGCTACCCATATTTCCCAACCTGACTCCATACAAATAAAATTCACCTCTCACCCTACATTAAGACTACAAATATTTTAAGGTAATTAATGAGTGTACTATATATGCATTTTATCGCTCTAGGGAGCTTAATGTCGTAGGTACAAGTGGCCAGGCAGGATGCCATACCTCCCACACTATGTACAGGAAGGCCCCGCTTTACGGCGTTTCACTTTATGGCGTTCCGCTAATACGGACATTTCAAATTATGACCAAAACTCACTATACGGCTCCCCCAACCTGACTTTCTAATACGGTCACCGTGCCCCACCCTGTTTGTTTACATTCTCCATGAGCTCAGTAAGCACTAAGTCTCTCCATTTTGTCTGGAAACTCCAAAATTTCAAATGTTTTTAAAAGTTATTTCATATTTTATATATACTCTGATAATTATACTTATGTATACCTGTACCTAAATAAACTTACATACATCGAGTCATTTAAATGTCGTATATTACGTTAATATACACATTTTCATTAATCCATCCATGATATTTTTTTCAAAATTATATAATAAACACGATGCATAACATATAAATAAGATAAATACACCCCACAGTAGAATAAATAAACATAAATGTGAGATGTGAGCAGACGACTTCCACAAGTGACGCCATAATAACAATACTCACCGAGTCTCATTAAATGTCGTATATTACGGTAATATACACATTTTCATTAATCCATCCATGATATTTTTTTCAAAATTATATAATAAACACGATGCATAACATATAAATAAGATAAATACACCCCACAGTAGAATAAATAAACATAAATGTGAGATGTGAGCAGGCCACTTCCACAAGTGACGCCATAATAACAATACTCACCGAGTCTCATTAAATGTCGTATATTACGGTAATATGAACATTTTCATTAATCCATCCATGATATTTTTTTCAAAATTATATAATAAACACGATGCATAACATATAAATAAAATAAATACACCCCACAGTAGAATAAATAAACATAAATGTGAGATGTGAGCAGACGACTTCCACAAGTGACGCCATAATAACAATACTCACCGAGTCTCATTAAATGTCATATATTACGGTAATATACACATTTTCATTAATCCATCCATGATATTTTTTTCAAAATTATATAATAAACACGATGCATAACATATAAATAAGATAAATACACCCCACAGTAGAATAAATAAACAAATGTGAGATGTGAGCAGACGACTTGCACAAGTGGTGATAATAACAATACTCGCCGAGTCTCATTAAATGTCGTATATTACGGTAATATACACATTTTCATTAATCCATCCATGATATTTTTTTCAAAATTATATAATAAACACGATGCATAACATATAAATAAGATAAATACACCCCACAGTAGAATAAATAAACATAAATGTGAGATGTGGTAGCAGACGACTTGCACAAGTGGTGATAATAACAATACTCACCGAGTCTCATTAAATGTCGTATATTGCGGTAATATACACATTTTCATTAATCCAGCCATGATATTTTTTTCAAAATTATATAATAAACACGATACATAACATAAAAAGATGATAAATACACCCCACAATAGAATAAATAAACATAAATATAAGATGTGGGAGCCTGGTTTGTTTACATAACTCTGCGCCTGTTACCTCTCATGTACTCATTCTTTCTCTCTCTCATTTATTCGTTTTATCTCATTTACTTACTCCTGACCCTACATTAAGACTACAAATATTTTAAGGTAAGTAATGAGTGAACTGTATATACATTTTATCGCTCTGGGATGCTTAAATATCATAGAATAGTATGTGTGGGTGGGGTGGCCTGGCGAGGTAGCCTGGCTATTACAATACATACCACACTTGATTTCTTAAAATAAATACTACTTGTCTCACCCTAGATTAAGACTATAAATATTTTAAGGTAAGTAATGAGTGCACTATGTGTGTATTGTACCTTTTTATTGTTTTTTGATGCCTGGTTCTATTGCTAACTTAATATATGTTAGTGTAAACTTGTTATCTAGTGTTTGTATGCATTTATAAGTGGAAAAAAAGGGTGTTCCACTTTACGGCGATTTCCGCTTTATGGCGGTAGCCTGGAACCTAACCTGCCGTATAAGTGGGGCCCTCCTGTACAAATA
>NC_091297.1:47603074-47718132 GCF_038502225.1 Cherax quadricarinatus
ATATACTTTTATCCATTCAAGAATCTGGTAATTGACGAGTCTTTGATTTTGTTCAAAGGTAGACTGTCATTCAAGCAGTATATACCGAGCAAGAGGAACCGCTTTGGTATAAAATTGTTTGTACTCTGTGATTGTGACAGTGGCCTGGTGTTGGATATTGTTGTATACACGGGTAGTAAAACATTGAAAGATACCAAGATGTTATTGGGTATATCAGGTGACGTAGTGAGAAACATGATGGCACCTTATCTTGGTAAGGGCCATACATTATATACGACTGTTGCAGAAATGTATTCGCTTTTTGCAACAATAATGCTTATGCCTCATGTCTATAAGCATAATATAAAAGCATACTGGTCCACAGATCAGCTAATTTCTACCCCGGTCTTCAGTGAAATCATCCCAGTGAACAGGTTTATCTTACTGTTAGGTATGTTGTACTTCTCTGACAAAACCAGGCCTGACAGAAGTGACAGGTTACACAAGATTAGAAATGTTTTTATGTATCTCAAACAAAAGTTCAGCATATACTTTTATCCATTCAAGAATCTGGTAATTGACGAGTCTTTGATTTTGTTCAAAGGTAGACTGTCATTCAAGCAGTATATACCGAGCAAGAGGAACCGCTTTGGTATAAAATTGTTTGTACTCTGTGATTGTGACAGTGGCCTGGTGTTGGATATTGTTGTATACACGGGTAGTAAAACATTGAAAGATACCAAGATGTTATTGGGTATATCAGGTGACGTAGTGAGAAACATGATGGCACCTTATCTTGGTAAGGGCCATACATTATATACTGATAACTGGTACACAAGCCCATTACTCAGTGATTTCATGCGAGTGAACAAGACAGATGTGTGTGGCACAGTGCATTCTAATCGTAAACATATGCCCAGGCTCAACGCAGGTGTTCGTGGTGATGACGTGCAGGTGTTTACTGCCAATGACATCATGGCATTACGGTGGCATGACAAACGAGATGTCACATTGTTGACAACCATTCACCGTAATGAAATGCAAGACAGTGGCAAAGTTGATCGAGTGACTAATGAACGTATTCGAAAACCAGTGACAGTGATTGATTATACACAAAACATGCGCTTGGTTGACAAGTGTGACATGCAGATTGGTTTTGTTGACTGTGTTCGTAAGAGTTACAAGTGGTACATGAAACTTTTCTTCCATCTCATGGACATTTCAATGCTGAATGCATATAATATGTACTAAATAAAGACTGGTAACAGACCACCGTATGGTGAATTTTGTTTGTCTGTTGTCAGACAACTCATAATGAAGTATCAGGTAACAACACCTGCAATACAACATGGTCCTCGAATTCATCACAATATACCCAAGCGTTTGAGGAGAGAAGGTGATCATTTCATAATACAGCTTCCTTCAACTCAAAAGAAATTTGCTCAGAAGAGATGCATTGTCTGTGCACAAACAAAACGACGGCAACAAAGACGCAAAGACACTCGGTTTATGTGTGAGGAATGTAAGGTGCCTCTGTGCATGGTGCCTTGTTTCAAGGAGTTCCACAAGCTCCAGCAGTTCTAAAACCATGTCCAGTGATTGTAAATATGTAAATATATGATAGAACATTAGTATTATACAATATTTGTGCATGTTTATTGTAATAAACAACAGTGGTAAACAATAATATGATAATAACTTTAGTGCGGTTATTGTGTTCAATACAGTGAGTATATATATATCAATTATATACAGTATTGGTCTCTCAGGCCCCAAATGTTAGTAGGAATAGAAAAAAAATGGAAAAGAAAAGAAAAAACAACTAAAACAACAAAATAATATAATACGCGTATGTGGAATTCGTCGATGTTGCCGCCACCACATCATTTTCTACAAACTTCTTGGCACTGTATCTCGGTAAGTACTGATCAGATTCTAATTTTTTTTGTTTTATTACCTTCACAAAAATATGCTCTTTAATTCTGTAAGAAAAAATAATTTTTTTTTTTTTTTCAAAATTTCTTGGACACTGGTGCGTGACTTCAGATTTTGGCCTTGGACCCTGAAAGGGTTAATGTTGCAGTTTAAAAACTGTAGTGTAAAGCACCCTTCTGGCAAGACAGTGATGGAGTGAATGATGGTGAAAGTTTTTCTTTTTCGGGCCACCCTGCCTTGGTGGGAATCGGCCAGTGTGATAATAAAAAAAAAAATAATAATATATACAGTGGACCCCAGGTTAACGATATTTTTTCACTCCAGAAGTATGTTCAGGTGCCAGTACTGACCGAATTTGTTCCCATAAGAAATGTTGTGAAGTAGATTAGTCCATTTCAGACCCCCAAACATACACGTACAAACGCACTTACATAAATACACTTACATAATTGGTCGCATTCGGAGGTAATTGTTATGCGGGGGTCCACTGTATGTATATATATATATATATATATATATATATATATATATATATATATATATATATATATATATTATATATGCATGCATGTATGCGCAAAACAACTACTGTGAAAGAATAGAGAAATTCCAAGCGCTTTCATGGCTACTCACATTGATAATGTGAGTAGTCACGAAAGCACTTGGAGTTTCTCTATTCTTTCACAGTGGTTGTTTTGCATATTCTGAAATCACCTGTTTATTGTGATCTTATTGTGTGTGTGTGTGTACTCACCTATTTGTACTCACCTATTTGTGGTTGCAGGGGTCGAGTCATAGCTCCTGGCCCCGCCTCTTCACTGATTGCTACTAGGTCCTCTCTCCCTGCTCCATGAGCTTTATCATACCTCACCTTAAAACTATGTATGGCTCCCGCCTCCACTACTTCACTTTCTAGGCTATTCCACGGCTTGACTACTCTATGACTGAAGAAATACTTCCTAACATCCCTTTGATTCATCTGAGTCTTCAACTTCCAGTTGTGCCCTCTTGTGTCTGTGTCCCATCTCTGGAACATCCCGTCTTTGTCCACCTCGTCTATTCCGCGCAGTATTTTATATGTCGTTATCATGTCTCCCCTGACCCTTCTGGCCTCCAGTGTCATCAGGCCGATTTCCCTCGACCTTTCTTCGTAGGACAATCCCCGTAGCTCTGGGACTAGTCTTGTTGCAAACCTTTGCACTTTCTCTAATTTCTTGACGTGCTTGACTAGGTGTGGATTCCAAACTGGTGCTGCATACTCCAGTATGGGCCTGACATTAATGGTATACAGAGTCTTGAACGAATCCTTACTGAGGTATCGGGACGCTATCCGTAGGTTTGCCAGGCACCCGTATGCTGCAGCTGTTATCTGATTGATGTGCGCCTCGGGAGATATGCTCGGTGTTATACTCGCCCCCAGATCTTTTTCCTTGAGTGAGGTTTGCAGACTTTGGCCATCTAAACTATATTGTGTCTGCGGTCTTCTTTGCCCTTCCCCAATCTTCATGACTTTGCATTTGGCAGGGTTAAACTCAAGGAGCCAGTTGCTGGACCAGGCTTGTAGCCTGTCCAGGTCTCTTTGTAGTCCTGCCTGATCCTCATCAGATTTGATTCTTCTCATAAACTTCACATCGTCCGCAAACAAGGACACTTCTGAGTCTATCCCTTCCGTTATGTCATTCACATATACCAAGAACAGCACAGGTCCTAGGACTGACCCCTGTGGAAGCCCGCTTGTCACAGGCGCCCACTCTGACACCTCGTCACATACCATGACTCGTTGTTGCCTCCCTGTCAGGTATTCTCTGATCCATTGCAGTGCTTTTCCTGTTAGGTGTGCCTGATCCTCTAGCTTTTGCAGTAACCTCTTGTGAGGAACTGTGTCGAAGGCCTTCTTGCAGTCCAAAAAAATGCAGTCGATCCACCCCTCTCTCTCTTGTCTTACTTCTGTCACCTTGTCATAAAACTCTAGTAGGTTTGTGACACAGGATTTTCCCTCCATGAAACCATGCTGGTTGTCAATTATACACTTGTTTCTTTCCAGGTGCTCCACCACTCTCCTCCTGATGATCTTCTCCATGACCTTGCATACTATACATGTTAGTGATACAAGTCTGTAGTTTAGTACCTCATGTCTGTCTCCCTTTTTAAAAATTTGGACTACATTTGCCATCTTCCATACCTCGGGGAGTTGCCCAGTTTCAAATGATGTGTTGAAGATCTTTGTTAACGGTACACACAATATCTCTGCTCCCTCTTTAAGGACCCACGGAGAGACGTTGTCTGGTCCCACCGCCTTTGAGGTGTCAAGTTCGCATAGCAGCTTCTTCACCTCCTCCTTGGTTATATGTACCTCATCCAGCACTTGCTGGTGCACCCCCCTGTTCTGATTTCCTGGAGTTCTACTGGTTTCCACTGTAAATACTTCTTTAAATCTCGTGTTGAGCTCCTGACATACCTCCCGGTCGTTTCTTGTGAATTCCCCATCACCTTTCCTCAGTCTGATTAGCTGGTCCTTGACTGTTGTTTTCCTTCTGATGTGGCTGTACAACAGCTTCGGGTCAGTCTTGACTTTCGATGCTATGTCATTTTCGTATTGCCGCTGAGCCTCCCTTCTTATCTGTGCATATTTGTTTCTGGCTCTTCGGCTAATCTCTTTATTTTCCTGAGTTCTCTGTCTTCTGTACCTTTTCCATTCTCTAGTACACTTAGTTTTTGCCTCCCTACACCTTTGGGTGAACCAAGGACTCGTTCTGTTCTTCCCATTATTTCTGTTTCCCTTGGGAACACACCTCTCCTCTGCCTCCTTGCATTTTGTTGCCACATAGTCCATCATTTCTTGTACTGGTTTTCCTGTCAGTTCCCTCTCCCACTGAATGTCTTGAAAGAAGTTCCTCAAGCCTGAGTAGTTCCCCCTTTTGTAGTTTGGTTTTTCTCACCCTATTCATGCTGCTCTCTCCACTTGGAGCTCAACTATGTAGTCGATGCACAGAACCACATGATCACTAGCTCCCAGGGGCCTTTCATACATGATATCCTCGATGTCCGAACTACTCAAGGTGAATACAAGGTCCAGTCTTGCTGGTTCATTCTCTCCTTTCTCTCTGGTAGTGTCTCTAACATGTTGATGCATGAGGTTTTCCAGTACCACATCCATCATCTTGGCTCTCCATGTTTCGGGACCCCCATGGGGCTCCAGGTTTTCCCAGTCAATCTCCTTGTGATTGAAATCACCCATAACTAGTAACTTTGCTCCCCCCATGTGTGCTCTCCTGGCCACCTCGGCTAGTGTGTCGATCATTGCTCTGTTGCTCTCATCATATTCTTCTCTTGGCCTCCTGCAGTTCTGTGGTGGGTTGTACATTACTGCAATTATCACCTTATGTCCCTCAGACTGGATTGTTCTTACTAAGTAGTCCCTTTCGCCTGTGCCATCCATTCCTTCCATTTTCTCAAACCCCCACTGGTTTTTAATGAGCAGTGCAACTCCTCCCCCCCCTCTCCCCCCTCTCCCCCCCCTCTCCTCCCCCTCTCCTCCCCCTCTCCTCCCCCTCTCCTCCCCCTCTCCTCCCCCTCTCCTCCCTCTGTCTTTCCTGAGGATTTGATATCCCGATGGAAAGATTGAATCTGTTATTATTCTGGTGAGTTTTGTTTCTGTGAGTGCTATTATGTCTGGGGATGTCTCCTCGATTCTTTCGTGCCACTCCTCATACTTATTTGTTATTCCATCTGCATTTGTATACCACACCTTTAACTTCTTTTCTAAGATTGTGGTCTGGGAGGTGTATTGGGGTTGGGGAAGTGGGAGACCTGATAAGGAACTATGGGTGGTTGCTGTGGGGGTGGAGTTTGTAATGCAGTGGGTGGGGGCATTGGATGTGGCATGGGTGTTTTGGTTTAGAGTGTTTGGTTGCATTGGGGTTGACCTGGTTGGGAGGCTTCTATAGGAAGTTGTGAGGGAGGCTGTATTTGATCTTCCTGTGTCTGGGATCTCCTGTCTGTCTTCTCCATCCCCTCTCTTTCCTCCTTTCGCCTTTGTACCATCTCTCTGTTTCTGCCTTTCTGCTTGTGTTCTGTCACGGTCGAGATACACCTTCCTGTATGCCGGCATGTCCCTTACTCGTGCTTTCTCCTGCAGGATCCTGTTCCGAGTCGATTCTGCCTTGAAGGTCACTTTCACTGGCCGGGTTCTTTTTTTTTTGCGAACCCCCCTATTCTCTGAAAATTTTCCAGCTGGGTCATGTCGTCTTCTCCTATTGGTTTCATGATGCTTTCAATTGTTTTTTTTTCCCCTTGTTTTCTTGCTTCATATGTTTCCCCTTAAACTTCCTGGAGCCCATACACAAAGACTGACCTCACCCTTTCATTCTCCCACTGCGTATCCCTGTGTATCCCCTCATTCAATTTGATTTCCTCCATTGCAGCTTTCCTTTCTTCAGTTTCACTAGCTAATGTACTTGGGCTCAGTGGCCTGTTATTTTCCCTTCTCGGCTTTCCCTGGGCTCTGCTGTGGTCTGTTAGGGCCTCCACATATAGCTTAGCTCTTTCATTTACTACAGTCTCCACTGATTGAGCTTCTACATGCAGTTTTGCTTCTTCTTTCCCTACAGTCCCCTTATTTGTGGCTGAGGTAGCAGTCTCTGTTGTCAATCCCAAAATGTTCTTTAGTTCTTTAGGCTGTTTCAGATTTTTCAGTTCCTCTTCTAAACTTTGTATCCTGGCCTCTGCTGCTTTGACTTGCACCTCCCACTTCCTGCTTTCCAAGTCTATCCTCTCTTCCATTCTCATGCTAAGTGTGTGTGTGTGTGTGTGTGTGTGTGTGTGTGTGTGTGTGTGTGTGTGTGTGTGTGTGTGTGTGTACAGTGGACCCTTGACCAACGATGGCATCGATTAACGATAAATCCGACCAGCGGTACATTTTAACGCAAAAATTTTGCCTCGACTAGCGCTAAAAAACTCGACCAACACTATTCGTTCCGCCTGAGATGCGTCCACTTCTGGCCAGTGTTTACAAGCCAGCCAGCCACCGTGGTCGCTTCCAAGCATACAATCGGAACATTTCATATTATCACAGCTTTTTTAGTGATTGCACCTGCAAAATAAGTCACCATGGGCCCCAAGAAAGCTTCTAGTGCCAACCCTACAGCAAAGAGGGTGAGAATTACTATGAATATGAAGAAAGAGATCATTGCTAAGTATGAAAGTGGAGTGCGTGTCTCCGAGCTGGCCAGGCTGTACACAAAACTCCAATCAACCATCGCTACTATTGTGGCCAAGAAAACGGCAATCAAGGAAGCTGTTCTTGCCAAAGGTGCAACTATGTTTTCGAAACTGAGATTGCAAGTGATAGAAGATGTTGAGAGACTCTTATTGGTGTGGATAAACGAAAAACAGATAGCAGGAGATAGCATCTCTCAAGCGATCGTATGTGAAAAGGCTAGGAAGTTGCATGACGATTTAATTAGAAAAATGCCAGCAACTAGTGGTGATGTGAGTGAATTTAAGGCCAGCAAAGGTTGGTTTGAGAGATTTAAGAATCGTAGTGGCATACATAGTGTGATAAGGCATGGTGAGGCTGCCAGTTTGGACCAAAAAGCAGCTGAAAAGTATGTGCTGGAATTCAAGGAGTACATAGGCAGTGAAGAATTGAAACCTGAACAAGTGTTTAATTGTGATACTGACAATGTTGTGAAACACTTTAGGAATGTCATAAAGGAACAGGAGGTACAGGCCTCTATGGACAAATATGTTGTGCGACAGAGGTCCAGTGACTCAAGCTGGTCCTAGTGGCATTAAAAGAAGAAGGGAAGTAACCCCGAAAAAGGACTTGCCACCTCAAGTCCTAATGGAAGGGGATTCCCCTTCTAAACACTAACACCATCAACACCCTCCACTCCTCCCATCCCATCAATCATCACCAGATCTTCAATAAAGGTAAGTGTCATGTAACTGTGCATGACTTCTTAAGTTTGTGTGTATTAAAATTAATATTTCATGTGTTAAAATTTTTTTTTTCAATACTTTTGGGTGTCTTGCACGGATTAATTTGATTTCCATTATTTCTTATGGGGAAAATTAACTTGACTAACGATAATTTTGACTAACACTGAGCTCTCAGGAACGGATTAATAGCGTTAGTCGAGGGTCCACTGTGTATATATACATATATATATATATATATATATATATATATATATATATATATATATATATATATATAATACAGGAAGGCCCCACTTATACGGCTGGTTAGGTTCCAGGCTACCGCCGTAAAGCGGAAACCGCCGTAAAGTGGAACACCCTTTTTTTCCACTTACAAATGCATACAAACACTAGATAACACGTTTACACTAACGTATATTAAGTTAGCAATAGAACCAGGCATCAAAAAACAATAAAAAAGTACAATACACACATAGTGCACTCATTACTTACCTTAAAATATTTATAGTCTTAATCTAGGGTGAGACAAGTAGTATTTATTGTAAGAAATCAAGTGTGGTATGTATGGTAGTCAGCCAGGCTACCATACCAGGCCAACCCACCCACACATATATTCTATGATATTTAAGCATCCCAGAGCGATAAAATGTATATACAGTTCACTCATTACTTACCTTAAAATATTTGTAGTCTTAATGTAGGGTCAGGAGTAAGTAAATGAGATAAAATGAATAAATGAGAGAGAGAAAGAATGAGTGCATGAGAGAGTACAGGCGCAGAGTTATGTAAACAAACCAGGCGAAGGTAAGTTTTGTAAACAGTGTACACGTCTGGTTTGTGTACAAGTTACATTGTGTACAGGTTGTCTCTACATTGATATGGTAGAATAAATAAAGAAGAACACTCCCATTCTCATGTAACATCATTTTGAGAAGAAATGATGCTCTGAGTGAAGGCAATGGAAATAAGTCAATCTGACTTTTTTGGGTTATCCTAGGTTCTCTACACATATGGTGTTATGTATGATAATCTATGTAACTGTATTTGTGTATACCTGAATAAACTTACTTACATACATACGAAAGGAATAATTTTCTAGTTACCCCCAGTAACACATTTTCTCTTATGTTAGATTAGAGAAAATGTTATTCTTGGCGTCACTTGTGCAAGTTATCTGGCTACCACATCTCATATTTATGTTTATTTATTCTATTGTAGGGTGTATTTATCATCTTTTTATGTTATGTATTGTGTTTATTATATAATTTTGAAAAAAATATCATGGATGGATTAATGAAAATGTGTATATTAACGTAATATACAACATTTAATGAGACTCGGAGATTATTATTATTATTATTATTAGCATTTCTAATATGGCGTCACTTGTGCAAGTCGTCTGCTACCACATCTCATATTTATGTTTATTTATTCTATTGTGGGGTGTATTTATCATCTTTTTATGTTATGTATCGTGTTTATTATATACTTTTGAAAAAATATCATAGATGGATTAATGAAAATGTGTATTTAACGTAATATACGACATTTAAATGAGACTCGATGATTATTATTATCATTACTAATATGACGTCTGGAGACATAAGACACTCTTACTGATTTTAATGTGTACCTGCATGCCAGCACAGTATGTAAGTTTATTTAACCCTTTGAGGGTTTTGGTCGTACTAGTACGTCTTACGCATAGGGGTTTTTGACGTACTAGTACTCATAAATTCTAGCGGCCTCAAATCTAGTGGGAGAAAGCTGGTAGGCCTTCATATGAAAGAATGGGTCTATGTGGTCAGTGTGCACAGTCTAAAAAAAATCCTGCAGCACACAGTGTATAATGAGAAAAAAAAAAACTTTGACCAATTTTTTTTAATAAATCAGCGACTTTGCAGTGTATTTTCGTATGGTATTTATTGTTGTATTCTAGTTTTCTTGGTCTCATTTTATAGAATGGAAGACATATTACAGAATTTGAGATGATTTTGACTGGTTTTACAATGAAAGGTGCCTTGAAATTGAGCTCAAAGTAGCAGAAATGTTCGATTTTTACCAAACTTCAAAAGTAAACAAATCGTGCCAAGCGTGCAATACACGTCAACTGGTGAGTCTAATATTCTTTCACAAGTGCACCAATAATATTTATACCATTTTTTACACTAATGCAGTAGTCTGCATAACAGTAAATCTTATATTTTTTGTGAGAATAAAAATTCAAAGTGGAAAGCAAAAGAATATAAGAGGGTACTTGAGACGTGACTAATGACTAGAGGAAATGTCATTTTAGTGCCAGGAATGTCTTTCTTGTTTATTCTGGACCCTATTCGAAAATTGGCATCTTTTGAAATTTGTGTGAAATTGGCAAAATTGCTAAATTCTGACCACTGTACTGGATAGTTGAATTTATAAATGGGTGGTTTCTTGCACCCATTCGATAGAAAAAATGGAGTTCTAGCGACATATTCATGTTTTTTGTCGACTAGTACAGTGAAATTGGCCGAAAATGGGGCTCAAAGTGGGCAAAATCGCCGATGTGTAAACATCGCAGAGACCGCTAACTTTGCGAGAGCGTAATTCCGTAAGTTTTCTATCAAATTTCAAACTTTTGGTGTCGTTATGATCGGGAAAAGATTCTCTATCTTTTCATAAGAGAAAATAATTTTTTTTTTTTTTTAAATTTGGCCGACCCTGAGAACGAGTTTCGTAGAGGGCCTGTCGACCCTCAAAGGGTTAAGTACAGGTATACATAAGTATAATTATCATAGTATATATAAAATATGAAATAACATTTTTAAAAACATTTGGAGTTTCCAGACAAAATGGAGAGACTTAGTGCTTACTGAGCTCACGTAGAATGTAAACAAACAAGGTGGGGCACAGTGACCGTATTAGAAAGTCAGGTGGGGGGAGCCATATAGCGAGTTTTGGTCATAATTTGAAATGACCGTATTAGCAGAACGCCGTAAAGTGAAACGCCGTAAAGCGGGGCCTTCCTGTATATATATGTATATATATGTATATATATGTATATATATATATATATATATATATATATATATATATATATATATATATATATATTTTTACACACTCACTCACTCACTCTCACTCACTCACTCACTCACACTCACTCACTCACTCACTCACTCTCACTCACACTCACTCACACTCACTCACACTCACACTCACTCACTCTCACTCACTCTCACTCTCACTCTCACACTCTCACACTCACACTCACACACTCTCACACACACACACACACACACACACACACACACACACACACACACACACACACACACACACACACACACACACAGTGGACCCTCGACCAATGATATTAATCCCTTCCAGAGAGTTTGTCCTTAGGCAAATTTATCGTTAGTCAAATTAATTTTCCCCATAAGAAATAATGGAAATCCAATTAATCTGTTCGACTCCCAAAAGTATGGAAAAAAGTTTTTCACATGAAATATACATTTTCCTAAGCAGAAAAAAAGAATACATGCAAAATAAATACTGTACTAAATGAAGAATAAGTGACATTTACCTTTATTGTAGATGTAGTGATGAGTGATGAGATGGGAGGAGGGGAGATGGAGGTGTATTATTGTTTGGAAGGGGAATCCCCTTCCATAAGGACTTCAGGTATCAAGTCCTTTTCTGGGGTTAATTCCCTTCTTTTCTTAATGCCACTGGGAACAACTTGAGAGTCACTGGACCTCTGTTGCACCAAAAATCTGTCCATAGAGCTCTGTACCTCGCGTTCCTTTAAGATTTTCCTAAACTGGGTCACAACATAGTCATTCAGAAAGTCTCCAGCACAGCTTGCAATAACTGTGTCAGGGTGATTTTCATCCATAAAGGTTTGCACCTTTGTCCACATTGTACAAATTTCCTTAATTGTTGAAGAAGGCAACTTCCTTCATTTCTCTCTCCACTCCTCTGAAGCAATTTCCTCAGTTTTGGCCTCTTGCTGTTGCAGATGCTCTTGCAGCTCATCAATGGTTAGTTCTTCATTGTCATCCTCCACCAACTCTTCCACATCCTCCCCACTAACCTCCAACCCCAAGGACTTCCCCAATACCAGAATAGATTCTCAGGGTTAGCCCCAAACCCTTCAAAATCCTTCTCTTGTACACATTGTGGCTACAATTTCCTCCAAGCAGAGTTCAAGGTCCTGTTAGTCACTCCCTTCCAAGCCTTACCTATAAGGTTTATACAATTGGGAATACTAAAGTGATCTTTCCAAAAGTTTCTTAAGGTCGATTGAGTGTCTGAGGTCACTTCAAAGCACTTTTGAAACACTGCTTTAGTGTACAGTTTTTTGAAATTTGAAATGACCTGCTTGTCCATGGGCTGGAGGAGAGGAGTGGTATTAGGAGGCAAGAACTTGACTTTGGTGAAACTCGAGTCCCCTGAAATTTGCTCTGGCAACTCTGAAGGATGAGCAGGAGCATTGTCTAATACCAGGAGGCACTTGAGGTCCAATTTATTTTCCAGGAGGTAATTTTTTACAGTGGGGCCAAACACATGATAAAACCAATCATAGAATATGTCCCTAGTGGGCCATGCCTTGGTGTTTGCCCTCCACATCACACACAGATTAGCCTTGACGATGTTGTTTTTCTTGAACAGACTGGGAGTTTGAGTGATACACGAGTAGAGGCTTCACTTTGCAATCCCCACTAGCATTACTACACGACATGAGTTAGCCTGTCTTTCATAGGCTTGTATCCTAGGAGTGCCTTTTCCTCCTGTGTAATGTAGGTCCTGTTTGGCATTTTCTTCCAAAACAGGCCTGTTTCATCACAAACACTTGTTGGGGTTTTAATTTTTCAGCCTCTGTGTACCCCTTGAATTCCTGCACATATTTTTCAGCCGGTTTTTGATCCGAATTGGCAGCCTCACCATGCCTTATCACACTGTGTATGCCACTACGATTCTTAAATCTCTCAAACCAACCTTTGCTGGCCTTAAATTCAACATTACCACTAGTTGCAGGCATTTTTCTAATTAAATCATCATGCAACTGCCTTGCCTTTTCACATATGATTGATTGAGAAATACTCTCTCCTGATACCTGTTTATCATTTATCCACACCAACAACAGTCTCTCAACATCTTTGAGTACTTGCGATTTCTGTTTCGAAAACATGCTTGCACCTATCACAACAGCTTCCTTGATTGCCTTTCTGTTGGCCAAGATAGTAACAATTTTTGATTGGTGTTTGTTATACAACCTGGCCAGCTTGGAGACACGCACTCCACTTTCATACTTTGTGATTATCTCCTTCATTTTGATTGTAATTCTTGCCCTTTGTGCCACAGGGTTGGCACTAGAAGCTTTCTTTGGTGGCTCATTTAGCAGTTACAAGCACTAAAAACACTGGAATAATACAAAATGTACCGAATGTGTACGTGGAAGCGACCACACTGGCTTGTAAACAATGGCACACTAACTGAAGGCAGGGCAGCTGAGGCGCGCTCAGGCCAGATGGATGCGTCCATGCGTCCGTGGACCCTCAACGTTGGTTAAGGGTCCACTGTATTGCTATTATTAGTGCTATTATTATTAAGTAACTAAAGCACAGATCAAATTCCCTAGGTCAAGAGCCCCTCACCAGCATAAAGGTTCATTGATGCTGGTGAGGGGCTCTTGATCTAGGGAATTGGATCTGTGCTCCAGTTCCCTAAATTAATAATAATAATAATATAATGATAGAGCTTCATTTCCCTAAATTAATAATAATTATGATAATATATTATTATTATAACCCTTTGACTGTCGAAAGACCCAATCCTGAAGTGTCTCCTGGTGTCGCAAAATATTCGAAAAAAAAAATTTCGTATGAAAATGTTATTATTTTTGATTGATTTAGTCCAAAAAAAAAAAATTCATATCAGTACTTACCGAGATAGAGGCGTATGGCAACAGTGGCGACTGCCACTCATCCGTTAAACTTCGGTTTACTTTTATTCGACGGTTTCTTGTTTTTTTCACTATTTTATTTTTTCACATAACTTTTGTGGCTTGTGAGACCAAAGTATGGTGCAATGTTCATATATACACTCGTTGAATGTAACACAATTATAGCAAAAACACTAGTATCATCATAATGTTCATAAAACTTGTTTAGACAAACAATATAAAAAATTGTTTATTACGATTGTTCTATAATATACATATGTACAATCACTGGACGTTTTTCTAGAACTGCTGCAGCTTGTGGAATTCTTTGAAACATGGGTATAAGCACAATGGTGTTTTACACTCCTCACGTAAAACGAGTGTGCGTTTTTGTGGGTGTTTTGTGGTATGTCCACAGACGAAACACCTCAGTACACTGAGGTCAGTGGTCAGTACGCTGAAGTCAGTGGTCAAGTGCAGTCATACCGCTAAGCTCTTTGGAGTTAGCGTGGGCTGTTACCCATACCATGGCTTGTTGTAGTGCTTTAGAATCCCCGGTTCATGTGTTGAAGAAGGAGATTCTACTTCTTTAGGAGGAAAATAGGAAGCTGAAGCTTCGCATAGATGAGTTTGGGAGCGAGTGTGAGAAGGATTTAGCTGGTAAGGTAGGAATGGTCACCAGCAGTGATAGTGGCAGCCGCTTTAAGTGGCAAGTGGTTCACAGTTCAGGAAGAAGGAAGATGAGGAGAGTTGATAGAGAAGATGTGAAGGTAGGAAATCGATTCTCTGTTCTTCAAGACAAGTGTACTTCAGTGGTTAGTGAAGTTGAAGGTACCACTGATTCCCCTGCTAATCAAGGTAAGAATATTTTAATAGTAGGCGATTCTCAGGTAAGATATATGGACCGTGCATTCTGTAATGGAGACAGAAAGGTCAGACAGAGAGAGTGTCTTCCTGGAGCTGGTGTTGGCGACATAGTCAGCAGGTTGGATAATATTATGGCAGGTAATGGGAACAGGCCCATTTTCTGTCTTAGTGCTGGGGGTAATGACATTGGGAAGGGCAGGAGAGAGGAGCTGCTGGATAAGTACAGGTCAGCCTTAGAAGTAGTTAGGTCTAAGGAAGGGATCCCAGTCATATGTAGCATCTTGCCTAGAAAGGGAGTGGGCAATGAATGGATGTCTAGGGCAATTGGTATAAATCGCTGGCTAGACAGGTACTGCAAGGAACTTGCAATCCCATTCATTGATAACTGGGACTTTTTCTTTGGCAAACGTGATATGTATGCAAGGGATGGGGCTCATCTCTCTGGGGATGGAGTGGTTGCATTAGCCAATTCAATTGAGAGGGTAATTGATGACTTGTCTAGGAATTTAAACTGATAGATTATAGAGGTATGGGTGTTTGTGGGAAACAATCAGGCTGCAACATTAGGGTTAAAAACAGCAGTTATTACCAGGATACCTCAGGGGTATGTTTAAAAGACAATATTCAAAATAAAGTTGCTAGTAATGGTAAATCAATTGATCAACAAACAAAGAGAGATAGTAGAGGGCAATGAGTGACTAGCTCCCTTAAGGTTTACTATACAAATAGTAGGAGTCTAAGAAATAAGATAGATGAGCTAAAATTACTTGCAAGTGTAGGTAATATAGATATTATTGGTATAACAGAGACCTGGTTCAACCTGAAAGATAGAGAAATGCCTTCTGAATGCAACATACAGGGTTATAAACTATTCCACACTGATAGGGTCAACAGGAAGGGTGGTGGTGTGGCAATGTATGTCAGAGAAAATTTAAATTGTTGTCTTAGACATGATATAAGATTAGAAACATCGAACACAGAATCGGTTTGGCTTCAGTTTCTTGAGGGTCATGACAAATATATTTTGGGTGTGATTTATAGGCCCCCAAACCTTGGTAGGGAGTGCAATAAGCTGTTATGGGACAAAATTCATAAGTCATCTGGATATGAAAATGTTGTGAAAATGGGAGATTTTAACTTTAGACAAATTGATTGGAACAATATGACAGGAATTTTTGAGTCTAGTGACTTTCTTGATACGGTTCAGGATTGCTTTTTAGAACAGGTTGTGACAGAACCAACAAGAGGAAACAATCTGCTTGACTTGGTTCTTGCCAACAAAGATTCACTAATTAATAATCTTGAGGTTAATGATGAGCTTGGGGAAAGAGATCACAAATCACTTAGTTTCAATATATCATGGAATTACCCAGATAACTGCAATCAAATCTCTGTCCCAGATTTTCGCTTGGCCGACTTCATGGGACTGAAAAATTACTTGGGTGGGCTAAATTGGGATGTCCTGACTATGGGTCAGGTAGGTGATCTTGGTTGCCAATATGACATTTTTCAGAGCATAGGTCTAGCTGCCCAGACAACTTTTGTTCCGAGTAGGGAAATTAGATCTAACAAAAATGATCCCAAATGGATGAACAATAGATTAAAACATCTCATTGGTCAAAAGAGAGGCATATATAGGTGTATCAAAAGAGGGGATGGGCAGTTAAGAAATCAATATATTCAATTAAAGAGAGAGATAAAAAAAAGGAATAAGAAAAGCAAAAAGAGATTATGAGGCTAAGGTCACAAGGGATTCAAAGACTAATCCAAAAGGGTTCTTTCAGGTATACAGAAGTAAGATTAGGGACAAGATTGGCCCACTTAAGAGTAACTGGTCAGATCACTGACAGTGATAAGGATATGTGTGAAATTCTAAATACCTACTTCCTCTCAGTTTTCACCCAGGAAAATACTAGCGATATTCCCGATATAATAGATTACGTAGAACAGGATGAAAATAAACTATGTACGATTGCGGTAATTAGTGACATGGTCCTCAGACAAATAGAGAAACTAAAACCTAACAAATCCCCAGGTCCTGATGAACTGTTTGCAAGGGTGTTAAAGGAATGTAAAGAGGAACTTAGCATACCTTAGGCTAATCTTTTTAACATATCACTACAAACTGGCATAGTGCCTGATAAGTGGAAAATGGCAAATGTAATACCTGTTTACAAGGCAGGTGACAGGTCCTTGGCTTCGAACTATAGACCAATAAGCCTTACCTCCATAGTGGGAAAATTTATGGAATCAATTGATTAACCCTTTGACTGTTTAGGACGTATAAATACGTCTTATGAGCCAATGTTTCTGACGTATTTATACGCACAAATTCTAGCGGCTTCAAATCAAGCGGGAAAGGCCTGGTAGGTCTACATGAGAGAGAATGGGTCTCAGTGGTCGGTGTGCACCCTGTGAAAAAATCTGGGACCCAGCGGTGCATTGTGGGAACGCCATCTTGTTAGTCTATTTTCACCATGCCTCTCGGTAAGAAGTTCCTCACTCCTCGGCGGATTGGAGGTCTTTTGTTCCCAAGTGATAGCTCTAACAGCGATGCAAATGTCAGTGACAGTGAATTCCAGGGTTTTGAAGTGAGTGTTACCGGAAAAAAGTGCCCAGGATAACGTAATTAGTGATGAAAATCCAGATGACCCACAACCTTCCACCTGTGGTGCTGGGCCGGCTTGTTCACGTTCATGTTCGCCTGTACCAGGACGAAAGAGGAAACTATTTGGTCGTGTACAACACCCAGATGATAGCAGTGAATGTGATAGTGATAGTGATAGTGATTTCAAGGTCATTGAAAGCAGTTCTAGTGACAGTGAGGGTGAATATTCCCCAGTGAAGCGGCAGTATGTACGACGTAGCATGCGGTCTGGTAGTGTTTCAATAGGAAGGAGAAACTCTGGGAGCACATCCCGTGGCCCTACACCACGACCTGATGATGATATTGTAACGATGGGTATGAATGATGTGAGTGAGGGAGCAGGCAGTGGTGGTGATAATGAGGGTGGCACGGCCCATGTGGCACCATCAGTGGGCCACGCTACTACCCACACTGCTGACTCTGCACAACAACCAGCCTCACCCGACCCCACACTCCCACAACCTGCACAAAAACAACCACGGTACAATATCCAGACCCCACCAGCAGACCACATCTGGGATTGGCAGGACGGTGACGAGTTTGTTCCCAGTCCCCATGACTTTGATGAAACACAAAGTGGAATAAAGCCATCATGTCCACTTGGGAACAATGCCAGTGAACTGGACTGCTTTGAGTTATTCTTCGATGAACCCCTGATGGACATCATTGTCAGGGAAACAAACACATACTGTGATTACACCATGGCAAATACAATTCTCTCGCCAAAATCATGGCTACACAATGGAAGGAGACAACTGTGGTAGAGATGTACCTGTTTTTTGCCACAATAATGCTTATGCCACATGTGTATAAGCACACTGTCACCACATACTGGGCAACAGAACGCCTGATTTCAACTCCAGGTTATAGTGACATTATAGGTGTCAATCGTTTCCTGATACTGTTACGTATGTTACACTTTTCAGACAAAACCAGGCCTGACAGAAGCGACAGGTTATACAAGATAAGAAATGTGTTTATGTACCTGAAACAAAAGTGCTGCATGTATTTTTATCCCTTCAGGAAGGTTGTTATTGATGAGTCCTTGATTTTATTCAAAGGAGGACTCTCATTCAAGCAATATATACCAAGCACGAGGAAACACTTTGGTATAAAGCTATTTGTACTGTGTGATTGCAGAAGTGGTCTAGTTTTGGATATCATTGTGTGCACTGGCAGTAATACTTTGAGAGATACCATGAAGTTATTGGGTATCTCTGGTGATGTGGTTCGAACAATGATGAAACCATATCTTGGTAAGGGGCATATGTTATTTACTGATAACTGGTACACAAGCCCCTTACTCAGTGATTTCTTGTGAGTGAACTTGACAGACGTATGTGGCACAGTGCGTCGTAATCGTAAACATATGCCAAGGTTCGACGCTGGCACTCGCAGAGGTGAGGTGCAAGCCTTTGCTGCCAATGACATCATGGCATTTCGGTGGCATGACAAACATGATGTCACATTATTGACATCAGTTCACCGAAACGAAATGGTACACAGTGGCAGGCACAACAGAGAGACCAATGAACCCATTCTAAAGCCTGCAGCTGTCGTGGACTACAACCTCAATATGCGCTTAGTGGACAAATGTGACATGCAGCTTGGGTTTGCAGACTGTGTACGCAAGAGTTATAAGTGGTATATAAAACTTTTTTTCCATCTTGTTGATATCTCTATGCTGAATGCTTATAACATATACAAGTTGAAGACCAACAAAACACAAAAATGTGGTGAATTTTGCTTGTCAGTAATCTGACAAATAATTGCAAAGTACCAAGGAGCAACACCTGCAATAGACCAGTGCCCACGAAATTACCAACACACGTCATCTCGTTTCAGGCCTGGTGATCTCTACCCCATGCAACTGCCTCCTACTACTGCCAAGAAAAATGCTCAGAAGAGGTGTTATGTATGTATGCATACCACAAAACGCCCACAAACACGCAGAGACACTCGTTTTATGTGTGAGGAGTGTCAAGTGCCCCTCTGCATATACCCATGTTTCAAAGAGTTCCACAAGCTGCAGCAGTTCTAGGAACGTGTTTAGTGACTGTACATATGTATATATATTATGGAACAATAGTAATAAACATTGTTTTGTATTGTTTGTTTGTGTAAACAGTGTATACACAAACGAATAGTGATAAAGTTTGTTCTGTTATTGTGTTGTAAACAATGAGTGTATATTTGAAGAATGCACCTTACATTGGTCTCACAGGCCACATAAGTTACGTGGAACAGAAAAATATTGAAAAATGCAAGAAACCTTTGAATTAGAGTAAATAAAAGAATACCGGGTGGGCGGCAGTCGCCACTGTTGCTGTACACATGTCACTTTCTGCAAACTTTGCGGAGCTCTATATGTCGGTAAGTACTGATGGCTAAAAATTTTTTTAGGCTTAAAACACTCAGAAAAATATTCCTAACATTTTCATAAGAAATTTTTTTTTTTTTTCGAATATTTGGCGACATAGAATGACAGTTTCAGAGAGGGGCCTGAAACAGTCAAAGGGTTAATGATTCTCAACATGGTTTTACAAAGGGGCGTTCCTGTCTTAGGAATTTACTAACTTTTTTCACTAAGGTGTTTGAGGAGGTAGATCATGGTAATGAATTTGATATTGTGTATATGGACTTCAGTAAGGCTTTCAATAGAGTTCCATACCAGAGGCTATTGAGGAAACTTAGGGCACACGGAATAGGAGGAGAAATTTTTTCCTGGGTCGAGGCATGGCTGACAAATAAACAGCAAAGAGTTTGCATAAATGGTGGGAAATCAGAATGGGGGCACATCACAAGCAGTGTTCCTCAGGGGTCAGTGTTGGGCCCATTGTTGTTCACAATTTACATAAACTACATAGATGAGGGAATAAATAGCGACATAAGCAAATTTGCTGATGACACAAAAATAGGCCGTCCAATTCATTCTAATGAGGACATTAGAGCACTCCAGGATGATTTGAATAGACTGACGCAATGGTCGGAGAAGTGGCAGATGCAGTTTAATATTGACAAATGCAAAGTTCTAAATGTTGGACAGTTAAATAACCATGCCACATATAAACTAAATAATGTAGATCTTAATACTACCGATTGCGAAAAGGATTTAGGAGTTCTGGTTAGCAGTAACCTAAAACCAAGACAACAGTGCATTAGTGTTCGCAATAAAGCTAACAGAATTCTTGGCTTCATATCTAGAAGTATAAATAATAGAAGTCCTCAGGTTGTTCTTCAACTCTATATATCCTTGGTTAGGCCTCATTTAGACTATGCTGCTCAGTTCAGGTCACCGTATTACGGAATGGATATAAATGCTCTGGCAAACGTACAAAGGAGGATGACAAAGGTGATCCCATGTATCAGAAATCTTCCCTATGAGGATAGACTGAAGGCCCTGAATCTGCACTCTCTCGAAAGGCATAGAATTAGGGGGGATATGATCGAGGTGTATAAATGGAAAACAGGAATAAATAAAGGGGATGTAAATAGTGTGCTGAAAATTTCCAGCCAAGGCAGGACTCGCAGCAATGGTTTCAAGTTGGAAAAATTCAAGATTCAGGAAGGATATAGGAAAGCACTGGTTTTGTAATAGAGTTGTGGATGAGTGGAACAAGCTCCCGAGTACAGTTATTGAGGCTAAAACGTTGTGTAGTTTTAAAAATAGGTTAGATAAATACATGAGTGGGTGTGGGTGGGTGAGAGTTGGACCTGAATAGCTTGTGCTGCTGGGTCTGGTGCAGTGCTCCATCCTTGAGTGGGGATGACCAGACTGGGTGGGTCATTGGGATAATCCAGGGGGATGGGTCATTGGTCTAATCTGGGGGGGGGACAAGGACCTGCTCCGCATGGGTCAGCAGGCCTATTGCAGTGTTCCTTCTTTCTTATGTTCTTCTGAGCATTTTTCTTGAGAGCAGTAGCAGGCAGTGGTATGGGGTAGTGATCACCAGGCCTCAGACGAGAGGACAAGTGTTGATAATTTCGAGGGCTCTGGTCTGTTGCAAGTGTTGTTCATTGGTACTTGAATATTATTTGTCTGATGACTGAAAAACAAAATTCACCGTATTTGGGTTTGTTGTTGGTCTTCATCTTGTACATATAAGCATTCAGCATGGAAATGTCAAGAAGATGGAAAAAGAGTTTTATGTACCACTTATAACTCTTGCGAACGCAATCAGCATGTCACATTTGTCCACTAAGCGCATATTGAGGTTGTAATCCATCACAGCTGCAGGTTTTACAATGGGTTCATTGGTCTCTCTATTCTGCTTGCCACTGTCTACCATTTCGTGTTGGTGAACTGATGTCAACAGTGTGACATTGTTTGTCATGCCACCAAAATGGCATGATGTCATTGGCAGCAAAACACCTGCACCTCACCTCTACGACTGCCAGCGTCGAACCTAGGCATATGCTTAAGATTTCCACGCACTGTGCCACACACATCTGTCATGTTCACTTGCAAGAAATCACTGAGTAAAGAGCTTGTGTACCAGTTGTCAGTATATAAAATATGCCCCTTACCAAGATATGGTTCTATCATTGTTCTAACCACATCACCAGAGATACCCAGTAACTTCCTAGTATCTTGCAATGTTTTACTGCCAGTGTACACAATTATATCCAAAACCAGACCAGTTTTGCAATCACACAGAACAAATAACTTTATACCAAAGCATTTCCTCTTGCTTGGTATACACTACCTGAATGAGAGTCTTCCTTTGAACAAAATCTAAGACTCATCAATAACAAACTTCCTGAAGGGATAAAAATACAGCACTTTTGTTTCAGGTACATAACACATTTCTGATCTTATATAACCTATCACTTCTGTCAGGCCTTGTTTTGTCTGAAAAGTGTAGCATACGTAACAGTAACACAAATCTATTCACTGGTATAACGTCACTGAAGGCTGGGGTTGAAATCAGGCAGTCTGTCGATCAGTATGTGTTGACAGAGTGCTTATACACATGTGGCATAAGCATTATTGTGGCAAAGAACAGATACATCTCTGCCACAGTTGTGTCCTTCCACTGCTGTAGGCGTGATCTTGGTGAAAGAATTGTTTGCCATGGTGTACTCAAAGTATGTATTGCTTTCTCTGACAATAATGTCCATCAGGGGTTCATCAAAGAACAACTGAAAGCATTCCAGTTCAGTGGCATTGTTCCCAAGTGTACATGATGGCCGTATTCCACTTATTGTTTCATCAAAGTCATGGGGACTGAGAACAAACTCGTCACCTTGCTGCC
Organism: Cherax quadricarinatus; assembly: GCF_038502225.1. NCBI lineage: Eukaryota > Metazoa > Arthropoda > Malacostraca > Decapoda > Parastacidae > Cherax > Cherax quadricarinatus. The sequence goes on from NC_091297.1 coordinate 47,625,624, forward strand.
AATCCCAGATGCTGTCAGCTGGTGGGTTCTGGATATTGAAACGTGGTTGTGGTTGTGCAGGTTGTGGTTGTGGTTGTTGTGGGAGTGTGGGGTTGGGCGAGGCTGGTTGTAGTTGTGCAGAGTCAGCAGCGTCGGTAGTAGCGTGGCCCGCTGCTGGCGCCACATGACTCGTGCCACCATCACTATCACCATCACCGCCTGCTGCCTCACTCGCATCATTCATACCCATCGTAACAATATTGTCATCTTCACTATCAGGTTGTGGTGTAGGGCCACGGGATGTGCTCCGAGATTTACTCCTTCCCCTTCAAACAGCATATGGCACACTACCAGACAGCAAGCGACATCGTATATACTGCCACTTCACTGGGGAATATTCACCCTCACTGTCACAACTAGAACTGCTTTCAATAGCTTTGAAATCACTATCACTGCTCACATCTGAGTCTCATACATAGGCAAATAGTTTCCTCTTTCGTCCTGTTACAGGTGAATGTGATTGAGCCGGCCCAGCACCAGAGGTGGAAGGTTGTGGGTCATCTGGGTTTTCATCACAAATTACGTTATCCTGGGCACTGTTTTCGGTCACACTCGCTTGAAAACCAAAAAGTTCTTTCACTGACACTTTCATCGCTGTTAGAACTATCACTTGGGAACAAAAGACCTCCAATCCGCCGAGGAGTGAGGAACTTCTTAACACGAGGCATGGTGAAAATGGACTACGAAGATGGCGTTCCCACAATGCACCGCTGAGTCCCAGATTTTTTTTTCACAGGGTGCACACCCACCACTCGGACACATTCTCTCTCATGTAGGCCTACCAGCCCTCTCTCGCTGGATTTGAAGCCGCTAGAATTTATGCGTATAGATACGTCAAACACGGTATCTCGTAAGACGTATATATACGACCGAAACAGTCAAGGGGATATTAATGATAGAGTTTCAGTTCCCCAAATTACTAATAATAATACATAATATGTACGTAATAATAATTCAGAATGCTGCCGCTAGTTGACACAGCTGATGGCAAAACATCTGGTAAGCAGTACATGTTTGCATCTCTGTGGAGTAGTTCTCTCGTGCTTGTTTGCATTTTGTTAGTCATTTGGCCAAATTTCTTTTTTCTAACCATGGGTCTTAAGAAAATAAGTGCTGAGAAGAAAAAGACAATTTCCATGGACTTAACCAAGCAATACATTATACGCTGCACCCTCAGCCTCCCCTCAACCTCCTCTCACCCTCAACATCCCCTAATCCTCAACATTCCCCACCCTCAACCTCCTCCACCCTCAACATCCCCCCATCCTCAACCTCCCCGACCATCTCTGCTCCAAGTGTGTAAGTATGTGGACTCTTTCTATAAATGGGTTTTATACGATATTTCTTATTTATAAATACTTTGTTTCAGTGTTTTCCTTAGATAACTAGTGATCTACTGCAATTAGCTTCAAAAATACTCCATTTTCTCTTACAGTAAGAACATGGGAAGATACTATAGTCAAAGTTGGACAAATGGCGGACGCTTCTGCTGCTGCCTCTGCCACCATATTATGGCCTATTTCATTCATTCTAGAGTATATATCATGTTTCTGTGTTAATTATATTGTTTATTATGTCTTATTAGATGAATTGTGGTTGATAAATAAGCCTTACAGTTGATAATTAGTCATATTCAAGTGTTGTTTTCTTAGTCTCCAGAATGCAGGAATGGATTAATGGTTCTTCAATTAATTTAAATGAGGAAAATTAATTTGATACACGAGTAAATTGAGTAATGAGTTAGGTCACAGAATGGATTAAACGTGTAAGTCTAGGGTCCAGTTTATATGTTTATGTGTATCCAGTTTATATGTAATGAGATGATGTAGATTGAAATTTACCTTGCATGTATGCTTGGTAAAATTGGGTGAGATTCTTTTATGAGTTGAGGTCTATCCAGTAAATGATGGTTCAGTTCATCCATATGGCATTTTGAAACTGGGAGCATGATGGTCAGGCAAATCCTATGGCAGCAGAATTAATTTCTCTTCAAAAAGTATTATTGCATATCATTTAATTTGTAATTAACCTAGACAGGAATCTTGTCCTCCATTCTGTAAGCCACAACTGTCATAATAATATCAAAGGTTGATTAATTTTACCTGCTTAGTGTAAAATATTGGTGAGGTTAAATCACAAATTCTGTGTTTCCTGGTGACATAAAGTATAACTAGGGGCATGATAAGTTTAAATGTAACAAAATGTGGTGAAGATATGCCAATACAGTAGGACCTCACTTATGCGGCAGGTTAGGTTCTAGGCTACTGCCGGAAAGCAGACATCGCTGGAAAGCAGAACGCCATTTTTTTCCACTTATAAATGCACATAGATGCCAGGTAACAAGTTTACACTAACATACATTACGTTAGCAATAGAACTAGGCATTAAAAACAATAAAAAGTAAGATACACACACAGTACACTCATTACTTACCTTGTAATATTTGTAGTCTTAATGTAGAGTGAGAGGTGAGTTTAATTTGTAGGAAGTCAGGTTTGGGAGGTATGGTAGCCAGCCAGGTCAGCCCACCCCACCCACATGTAATATACTACATTTAACTAAAGCTCCCCAGAGTGATAAAATACATACAGTACATTCATTAATTACCTTAAAATATTTGTAGTCTTGACGTAGGGTGAGAGGCGAGTTTTATTTGTAGGAAGTCAGGTTTGGGAGGTATGGGTAACCAGGAAGGGCAGCCCACCCCACCCCACCCCACTCCATCCCACCCCACCCCACCCCACCCCACCCACACGTACAGTAAACAAACCAGGCAAACGCGTCAGGTTTTGGTCACTTTACATTGTGTACCAGTTGTCTCCACGTTGATACAGTAGAATAAATAAACACTCCCATCCTCGTGTTTACCTGGAGAAGGTTTCGGGGGTCTGAGACCAGGCCTCGTGGTGGATCAGGGTCTGATCACCCAGGCTGTTACTGCTGGCTGCACACAAGCTGGCATACGAACCACAGCCCTCTTGGTCAGGTACTGACTTTAGGTGCCTGTCCAGTGCCGTCTTGAAGACAGCCAGGGGTCTATTGGTAATCCCCCCTTATGTATGTTGGGAGGCAATTGAACAGTCTTGGGCCCTGGACACTTACTCTGTTGTCTTTCTTTGTACTCATGGCACCCCTGCTTTTCATTGGGGGAATGTTGCATCTCCTGCCAAGTCTTTTGCTCTCATAGGGAGTGATTTTCGTGTGCAGGTTTGGTACCAATCCCTCCAGGACCTTCCAAAATGTAACACCATTTTTAGAAGAAATGATGCCCTGAGCGAAGGCATACTTAGGTACAGGTACACATACGTATAATTATCAGTTATAATAATGTAGGTATGTAGTTCGTCTGGGCTACATTCATATACCTACCTATATAGCTACACGATATTTATATGTGGCCCACAGCCATATTATTACCATCGACATACCATTTTTACTGAGTTTAATTGTTTATAACAACTACCTTTAGATGCCATCATAAACAAAGGGAAAAGTAATGAACAATTCATGCCGAGAATTGTAAACAAAAGCGGTATGTATTACGGGGAGTGACGTAATGTTTTCCCACCGCCTGGCTACCACACCTCCATATTATATAAACATAAAATGTTTATATGCTATATAACATGTTTCTTACATAATTTTGAAGAAAATATAATAGATGGATTAATGAAAATGTCTATATTGGCGTAATATTAGACATTTAATGTGCCCAAGAGTAATTATTATTGCTTAAAAAGAGATGTGCTCATAAAGAATGTAAACAAACCAGGTGGCATGTGCTGTATTTGAAAGACCGCTTGCCATATAGAAAGTTTTGGTCACAATTTGAGATCGCCGTATTAGTGGAACGCTATAAGGCAAAACACCGAAAAGTGGGGCCCTACTGTACTGAAGAACTTCCAGAAACTTCTGCATCCTAGCAAATATCTTAATAATTGTGCACTTACACTCTACATGGTGATTTATCAAGTTTGTTCGCTCATTTAAAAAAAAGAAATAGTACTTAACCGTTTCAGGGTTTCAGCCATACTAGTACGGCTTATGCCCAAGGGTTTTTGACGTACTAGTACGCCTAAATTCTAGCGCCCTCAGATCTAGTGAGAGAAAGCTGGTAGGCCTACATATGAAAGAATGGGTCTATGTGGTCAGTGTGCACAGTATAAAAAAAAATCCTACAGCACACAGTGCACAATGAGAAAAAAAAAAACTCCGACTGTGTTTTTGGATTAAAACAGCGACTTTGCACTGCATTTTCGTATGGTATTTGTGGTTGTATTCTAGTTTTCCTGGTCTCATTTTATAGAATGGAAGACATACAGAAATTGAGATGATTTTGACTGGTGTTACAAAGAAAAGTACCTTGAAATTGAGCTCAAAGTAGCAGATATGTTCGATTTTTACCAAAGTTCAAAAGTAAACAAATCATGCCAAGCATCCAAAACACGTCAACTGGTGAGTCTAATATTCTTTCACAAGTGCGCCGATATTATTTATATAATTTCTACACTAATGCAGTAGTCTGCATAACAGTAAATCTTCTATTTTTTGTAAGAATAAAAATTCAAAGTGGAAAGCCAAAGAAATATAAGAGGAGCCTGGGGATGTGACTAATGAACAGAGAACTTGTTATTTTAGTGCCAGGAATGTCTTTCTTGTTTATTCTGGACCCTATTTGGAAATTGGCATCTTTTGAAGTTTGTGTGAAATTGACAAAATTGCTAAATTCTGACCACTTTATTGGATAGTTGAAATCGGTAAATGGGTGGTTTCTTGTACTCATTCGATAGAAAAAATAGAGTTCTAGTGAAATAGTTATGATTTTTGTCGACTAGTACACTTGAATTGGCCGAAAATAGAGCTCAAAGTGAGCAAAATCGCTGATGCGTAAACATAGTTGAGACCGCTAACTTCGCGAGAGCATAATTCCGTAAGTTTTCCATCAAATTTCTTACGGTGTCATTATGATCGGGAAAAGATTCTCTATCTTTTCATAAGAAAAAATAATTTTTTTTTTTTTTTGTTTTTTTTTTTGAAATTTGGGGGACCCTGAGAACAAGCCTCGGAGATGGCCTGGCGATCCTGAAAGGATTAATTTGTTCTCTATAGTACAGTAGGGCCCCACTTATAGGGTAGGTTAGGTTCCAGGCTACTGCCTTTAAAGTGGAAAGCGCCATATAGTGTTATCTAGCATATAAATGCTAGATAATGAGTTTACACTAACATATACAGTGGACCCCCGGTTAACGATATTTTTTCACTCCAGAAGTATGTTCAGGTGCCAGTACTGACCGAATTTGTTCCCATAAGGAATATTGTGAAGTAGATTAGTCCATTTCAGACCCCCAAACATACACGTACAAACGCACTTACATAAATACACTTACATAATTGGTCGCATTCGGAGGTGATCGTTATGTGGGGGTCCACTGTATTAAGTTAGCAATAGAACTAGGCATTAACCCTTTCAGGGTCCAAGGCCCAAATCTGGAGTCACGCACCAGTGTCCAAGATATTTAAAAAAAAAAATTTGTTATTTTTTCTTATGAAATCGTAGAGAATCTTTTTGTGAAGGTAATAAAACAAAAAGTACGAAAATTGGTGGAAAATTGACGAAATTATGCTCTCGCGAATTTTGATGTGTCAGCGATATTTACGAATCGGCGATTTTGCCGACTTTGACTCCCATTTTAGGCCAATTACATTATTCCAATCAACCAAATTCTTAGCTATTTCACTAGTATTACTTCTATTCTATCGATTGAGCACAAGAAATCGCCAAGTCAACTGTTTCAACTACAAAATAAAGTGATCGGAAATTGTTAATTTGGCCAATTTAACACAAAGTTCAAAATATTCCAATTTCAAAATAGGGTCCAGAATGAACAATGTAGGCATTCCTGGCACTAAACTAACATTTCCTCTGTTCATTAGTTAAGTTTTGAGGCTTTACAAATAAATTCCATTTTGATTTTTTATTCACATAATGAATTTTTATTCACACCAAAAAATAGAAGATTTACTGTTATGCAATACTGTAATAATTGTATAAATATCATCACCATATTTGTGAATGTATATTAGACCCACCAGCTGATGTGTATTAGACGTGTGAGGTTGTTTGTTTACTCTTGAATATCGGCAAAAATTTAACATTTCCGCTACTTTGAGCTCAGTTTCAAGCCATTTCCAATGCTAAAACCAATCAAAATCATCTCTATTTCTGTAATATGTCTTCCATTCTATCAAATGAGACCAAGAAATCGCAAATACAACTATAAAAAACATACGAAAAAACACTGCAAAGTTGCTGTTTTAATCGAAAAATCATGATTTCATTTTTTTTCTCTCATTATGCACAGTGTGCTGCAGGATCTGTTTTATGTGGTGCACACATACCACATAGATGTATTCTCTCATATCTAGGCCCAAATGTACCACTCACAGTTTATCAGAGTGAGCTGAGCTCATGGCGTAGATCTACGGTTTGGACCCTGAACGTAAAGCCGTAGATCTACGGGACGGACCCTGAAAGGGTTAAAAAACAATAATGTAAAATACACATTTAGTACACTCATTACTTACCTTAAATTATATGTAGTCTTAATGTAGGGTGAGATGAGTGGTATATATAGTAAGAAATTAGGTGTGGGAGGTATGGTAGCCAGCCAGGCCACCCAACCCCACCCCACCCCACCCCACTCTCTTAATATACTAGGACATTTAAAGCACCCCAGAGCGATAAAATGCATATACAATTCACTCATTACCTACCTTAAAATATTTATTGTCTTAATGTAGGGTGAGAGGTGAGTAAATGAGATAAAACAAATAAATGAGAGAGAGAATGAGTAAATGAGAGAGAGGACAGAGATGTGGAGGATGTAAACAAACATGAGTTTGAAAAACGGAAACATGAGTTTGTATTATATCATAATACAAACACTTTATATATGCTTCTAAACTGTTGTATTCTGAGCACCTCTGCGAAAACAGTGATTATGTGTGAATGAGGTGAAAGTGTTGAATGATGATGAAAGTATTTTCTTTTTGGGGATTTTCTTTCTTTTTTGGGTCACCCTGCCTCAGTGGGAAACGGCCGACTTTTCGAGAAAAAAAAACACTTTACATTGTGTACAATGTAAAGTGTATTATGATAATAATAATGATAATGATAGTAATAATGATAAATGCAATATTGTTTAGCTTCCAACACAATGCAAGCTTTCTTTCTCTCCCTTTACCTCCAGTTATCCCCAGTAGTATTATTGTGTACACATTTTCTTTGGTGTTGAACTAGAGAAAACGTTATTCTTTCTAACACTGGCAAGACGACTGGAAAATTTATTCTACTGTGGGGTGTATTTATCATGTTTATATGTTATGTAGCATATTTATGTAATTTTGAATAAATATCGCAGATGGATTATTGAAAATGTGTATATTAACATAATATATGACATTTAATGTGCCCCAGAGGGATGATTATTGCGTATTATTATATTAGTGATTTTAATGTGTACCTGCATGCCAGCGCAGTGTGTAAGTTTATTTAGGTACAGGTACACGTAAGTATAATTATCAGAGTATATATAAAACATTAAATAACTCTTAAACACTTGAAATTCTGGAAAGTTTCCAGACATAATGGAGAGACACATTGCTCACGGAGCTCACTGAGCTCACTGAGAATGTAATCAAACCAGGTGGGGTGCGGTGACTGTATTAAAAAGTCAGGTGGGATGAGCTGTATAGCGAATTTTGGCCATAATTTGAATTGTCCATATTAGCAGAACACCGTAAAGTGAAATACCGTAAAGCGGGGCCCTGCTGTATATGTTGCTCTTTCATTATCTTCTGAAATAGCTTCTTTTTTTTTTTTAAGTGAGCTTTTTGGGGAAATAAGAGTGAGATTAACATTACTTTTAATATTTTTAGTGTGTAATTTGTAATATAATTAAACATCAACTTTTATCTGATGAATATAATTTTGGCACTTCACTCCTAGGTAATCTGTTTATATTTGTTTATCATAATTGTATACCAATAGTATATGAATAATTATGATTCCAAGATTTTTTTTTTAAATTGGGGTTATTTTAACTTCAAAATTAATGTATCCCTTGTACATTAGCTAAGTTTAAATTAGTATATTCATTAACCATGGTGCCAGTGACTTGATATCAGAATATTAATCAGATATTCTTTGGTCATAATTTTTTGTTGCAAAATTTATACAGCAAACTTGTCTTAGCCTACCTATGTGGTGGCAAAGGATAATGTGTTCATTATGCTGCCACTTTAGCTAAGAGGTTTTGCTAAGTGACTGTTCTTGCAGCTTTGAGAAAATATACAGTTGTAAGAAAGCACATGAAAAGAAGAGGTTGTGCATAATAATTAAGTATACTTAATTAAGCATTTTCTTGGATAGACAATAACTGAAATTTAATGTAACTGACACCTCAATTCAGCACATATCTACCTTAGCATAGCCTAGTCCCATCTTCCATAAAGTACATATTAACTAATTTATGTAAGGAAAGAGAATGTAAGATACAGAGGACCCCCGCATAACGATCACCTCCGAATGCGACCAATTATGTAAGTGTATTTATGTAAGTGCGTTTGTGCGTGTATGTTTGGGGGTCTGAAATGGACTAATCTACTTCACAATATTCCTTATGGGAATAAATTCGGTCAGTACTGGCACCTGAACATACTTCTGGAGTGAAAAAATATCGTTAACCGGGGGTCCACTGTACTTGGGTTTGAGCTATTGTAGCTTTATTTAGGTTGTTGGTTTCTGTTCACCTCATTATTTTCATTACTTTCTTTCCTATTTTCTTGGGACAGGAAAACATTCTCTCAAAGAGGATATAAATGTATTGTTGAAGAGGGTATTCAGTTCACTTAATCTTACATAATACTTTGTACACTTAGTACATTATTGGAACCTGTAACTTTATTAGTTGGACAGTTACAGTAGTATCTGAGCCATTTCATAGATCAGGTATAAGGGGTTTAGCTCTATTTCAAAAAAATTATAATAGCCTAGGCATAAAGTACGGTGGAACCTCGACTTGCGAGTGCCCCAACATACAAGTTTTTTGTGTTACGAGCCAAAATCCAAGTTACGAGCTATTACAAAAAAGTTATTTTTAAAAGATGGTAAGTTTTACTCGTTTTGTAATAAAGAGTTCGGGATACATATATACACATTAAAATCAATTAATCTTTAATATAATATAAAAATCAACGATCTTTGGTCTAGAGGTATTTGAACTAATATACAGTGGACCCCCGCATAGCGACTTTAATCCGTGCAAGAGGGCTCTTTGTTATGCGAAATGATCGGTATGCGAATGAATTTTCCCCATAAGAAATAATGGAAATCAAATTAATCCGTGCAAGACACCCAAAAGTATGAAAAAAAAAAAACTACCACATGAAATGTTAATTTTAATACACACAAACTGAAAAAGGCATGCACAATTACATGACACTTACTTTTATTGAAGATCTGGTGATGATTGATGGGATGGGAGGAGGGGAGAGAGAGTGTTAGTGTTTAGAAGGGGTATCCCCTTCCATTAACCCTTTCAGGGTCCGTCCCATAGATCTACGGCTTTACGTTCAGGGTCCAAACCGTAGATCTACGCCATGAGCTCAGCTCACTCTGATAAACTGTGAGTGGTACATTTGGGTCTAGATATGAGAGAATACATCTATGTGGTATGTGTGCACCACATAAAACAGATCCTGCAGCACACTGTGTATAATGAGAGAAAAAAAATGAAATCATGATTTTTCGATTAAAACAGCAACTTTGCAGTGTTTTTTCGTATGTTTTTTATAGTTGTATTTGCGATTTCTTGGTCTCATTTGATAGAATGGAAGACATATTACAGAAATAGAGATGATTTTGATTGGTTTTAGCACTGGAAATGGCTTGAAACTGAGCTCAAAATAGCAGAAATGTTAAATTTTTGCCGATATTCAAGAGTAAACAAACGACCTCACACGTCTAATACACATCAGCTGGTGGGTCTAATATACATTCACAAATATGGTGATGACATTTATACAATTATTACAGTATTGCATAACAGTAAATCTTCTATTTTTTGGTGTGAATAAAAATTCATTATGTGAATAAAAAATCAAAATGGAATTTATTTGTAAAGCCTCAAAACATAACTGATGAACAGAGGAAATGTTAGTTTAGTGCCACAAATGCCTACATTGTTCATTCTGGACCCTATTTTGAAATTGGAATATTTTGAACTTTGTGTTAAATTGGCCAAATTAACAATTTCCGATCACTTTATTTTGTAGTTGAAACAGTTGACTTGGCGATTTCTTGTGCTCAATCCATAGAATAGAAGTAATACTAGTGAAATAGCTAAGAATTTGGTTGACTGGAATAATGTAATTGGCCTAAAATGGGAGTCAAATTCGGCAAAATCGCCGATTCGTAAATATTGCTGACACATCAAAATTCGCTAGAGCATAATTTCGTCAATTTTCCACCAAATTTCGTACTTTTTGCTTTATTACCTTCACAAAAAGATTCTCTACGATTTCATAAGAAAAAATAGCAAATTTTTTTTTTGAAAATTCTTGGACACTGGTGCATGACTCCAGATTTGGGCCTTGGACCCTGAAAGGGTTAAGACTTGAGGTGTCGAGTCCTTTTCTGGGGTTACTTCCCTTCTTCTTTTAATGCCACTAGGACCAGCTTCAGAGTCACTGGACTTCTTTCGCACAACATATCTGTCCATAGTGGCCTGTACCTCTCGTTCCTTTATGACTTCCCTAAAGTGTTTCACAACATTGTCAGTGTACAGGTTGCCAACACGGCTTGCAATAGCTGTGTGAGGGTGATTTTCATCCATGAAGGTTTGCACTTCAAGCCACTTTGCACACATTTCCTTAATCTTTGTAGTAGGCAACTTCTTCAGTTTCTCTCTCCCCTCCTCTGAACCAGTTTCCTCAGGTCTGGCCTCTTGCTGTTGAAGTTGATCTATCAGCTCATCAGTGGTTAGTTCTTCATTGTCCTCCTCCACCAACTCTTCCACATCCTCCCCACTAACCTCCAACCCCAAGGACTTTCCCAATGCCACAATGGATTCCTCAACTGGCATAATCCTCTCAGGGTTAGCCTCAAACACTTCAAAATCCCTTTTGTCTACACATTCTGGCCACAGTTTCGTCCAAGCAGAGTTCAAGGTCTTCTTAGTCACTCCCTCCCAAGCCTTACCTATAAGGTTTACACAATTGAGGATACAGTGGACCCCCGCATACCGATGGCATCACATAACGATTAATCCGCATACCGCTTGCTTTAATCGCAAAAATTTTGCCTTGCATACCGCTTAAAAACCTGCTCACCGATTTTCGTCCGAGACGCGTCCAATGTGCGCCCTCAGCCAGCCTCACATGTGCCGCCGGTGGCATTGTTTACCAGCCAGCCTCCGCGGTAACATCCAAGCATACGATCGGAATATTTCGTATTATTACAGTGTTTTCGGTGCTGTTTCTGGAAAATAAGTGACCATGGGCCCCAAGAAAGCTTCTAGTGCCAACCCTACAGCAATAAGGGTGAGAATTCCAATAGAGATGAAGAAAGAGATCATTGATAAGTATGAAAGTGGAGTGCGTATCACCGACCTGGTCAGGTTGTACAAGAAACCCCAATCAACCATCGCTACTATTGTGGGCACCAGAAAGGCAATCAAGGAAGCTGTTCTTGCCAAAGGTTTAACTGTGTTTTCGAAACAAAGATCGCAAGTGATGGAAGATGTTGAGAGACTCTTATTGGCGTGGATAAATGGAAAACAGCTAGCAGGAGATAGCGTCTCTCAAGCGATCATAAGCGAAAAGGCTAGGAAGTTGCATGAGGATTTAATTAAAAAAATGCCTGCAACTAGTGCTGATGTGAGTGAATTTAAGGCCAGGAAAGGTTGGTTTGAGAGATTTAAGAAGCGTAGTGGCATACATAGTGTGATAAGGCATGGTGAGGCTGCCAGTTCGGACCACAAAGCGGCTGAAAAATATGTGCATGAATTCAAGGAGTACATAGAGACTGAAGGACTGAAACCTGAACAAGTGTTTAATTGTGATGAAACAGGCCTGTTTTGGAAGAAAATGCCAAGCAGGACCTACATTACTCAGGAGGAAAAGGCACTCCCAGGACATAAGCCTATGAAAGACAGGCTTACTTTGTTGATGTGTTCCAATGCTACTGGTGATTGCAAAGTGAAGCCTTTATTAGTGTATCACTCTGAAACTCCCAGAGCGTTCAGGCAAAAGAATGTCCTCAAGGAGAATTTGTGTGTGCTGTGGAGGGCAAACAGTAAGGCATGGGTCACTAGGGACTTTTTCTATGACTGGTTACACCATGCATTTGCCCCCAATGTGAAAGATTACCTAACTGAAAAGAAATTAGAACTTAAGTGCCTCCTGGTGTTAGACAATGCCCCTGGTCATCCTACAGACGTGGCAGAGCAACTTTATGGGGACATGAAATTCATTAACATCAAGTTTTTGCCTCCTAATACCACTCCTCTGCTGCAGCCCATGGACCAGCAGGTTATTGCAAACTTCAAAAAACTGTACACAAAAGCTCTGTTTGAAAGGTGCTTTGTAGTGACCTCAGAAACTCAACTGACTCTTAAGAGAGTTTTGGAGAGAGCACTTTAATATCCTCAATTGTGTAAACCTTATAGGTAAGGCTTGGGAGGGAGTGACTAAGAAGACCTTGAACTCTGCTTGGACGAAACTGTGGCCAGAATGTGTAGACAAAAGGGATTTTGAAGGGTTTGAGGCTAACCCTGAGAGGATTATGCCAGTTGAGGAATCCATTGTGGCATTGGGAAAGTCCTTGGGGTTGGAGGTTAGTGGGGAGGATGTGGAAGAGTTGGAGGAGGAGGACAATGAAGAACTAACCACTGATGAGCTGATACATCAACTTCAAGAGCAAGAGGCCAGACCTGAGGAAACTGGTTCAGAGGAGGGGAGAGAGAAATTGAAGAAGTTGCCTACTACAAAGATTAAGGAAATGTGTGCAAAGTGGCTTGAAGTGCAAACCTTTTTTGATGAAAATCACCCTCACACAGCTATTGCAAGCCGTGTTGGCAACCTGTACACTGACAATGTTGTGAAACACTTTAGGGAAGTCATAAAGGAACGAGAGGTACAGGCCACTATGGACAGATATGTTGTGCGAAAGAAGTCCAATGACTCTGAAGCTGGTCCTAGTGGCATTAAAAGAAGAAGGGAAGTAACCCCAGAAAAGGACTCTACACCGCAAGTCTTAATGGAAGGGGATTCCCCTTCTAAACACTAACACTCTCTCTCCCCTCCTCCCATCCCATCAATCATCACCAGATCTTCAATAAAAGTAAGTGTCATGTAATTGTGCATGCCTTTTTTAGTTTGTGTGTATTAAAATTAACATTTCATGTGGTAAAAATTTTTTTTTTTCATACTTTTGGGTGTCTTGCACGGATTAATTTGATTTCCATTATTTCTTATGGGGAAAATTCATTCGCATACCAATTATTTCGCATAACAATGACCCCTCTTGCACGGATTAAAATCGGTATGCAGGGGTCCACTGTATTAACCCTTTCAGGGTCCGTCCCGTAGATCTACGGCTTTATGTTCAGGGTCCAAACCGTAGATCTACGCCATGAGCTCAGCTCACTCTGATAAACTGTGAGTGGTACATTTGGGCCTAGATATGAGAGAATACATCTATGTGGTATGTGTGCACCACATAAAACAGATCCTGCAGCACACTGTGTATAATGAGAGAAAAAAAATTAAATCATGATTTTTCGATTAAAACAGCAACTTTGCAGTGTTTTTTCGTATGTTTTTTATAGTTGTATTTGCGATTTCTTGGTCTCATTTGATAGAATGGAAGACATATTACAGAAATAGAGATGATTTTGATTGGTTTTAGCACTGGAAATGGCTTGAAACTGAGCTCAAAGTAGCAGAAATGTTAAATTTTTGCCGATATTCAAGAGTAAACAAACGACCTCACACGTCTAATACACGTCAGCTGGTGGGTCTAATATACATTCACAAATATGGTGATGATATATATACAATTATTACAGTATTGCATAACAGTAAATCTTCTATTTTTTGGTGTGAATAAAAATTCATTATGTGAATAAAAAATTAAAATGGAATTTATTTGTAAAGCCTCAAAACATAACTAATGAACAGAGGAAATGTTAGTTTAGTGCCAGGAATGCCTACATTGTTCATTCTGGACCCTATTTTGAAATTGGAATATTTTGAACTTTGTGTTAAATTGGCCAAATTAACAATTTCCGATCACTTTATTTTGTAGTTGAAACAGTTGACTTGGCGATTTCTTGTGCTCAATCGATAGAATAGAAGTAATACTAGTGAAATAGCTAAGAATTTGGTTGATTGGAATAATGTAATTGGCCTAAAATGGGAGTCAAAGTCGGCAAAATCGCAGATTCGTAAATATCGCTGACACATCAAAATTTGCGAGAGCATAATTTCGTCAATTTTCCACCAAATTTCGTACTTTTTATTTTATTACCTTCACAAAAAGATTCTCTACGATTTCATAAGAAAAAATAAATTTTTTTTTTGAAAATTCTTGGACACTGGTGCGTGACTCCAGATTTGGGCCTTGGACCCTGAAAGGGTTAAAGTGCTCTCTCCAAAAAACTCTTAGTCAGTTGTGTTTCTGAGGTCAGTACAAAGCACCTTTCAAACAGAGTTTTTGTGTACAGTTTTTTGAAGTTTGCAATAACCTGCTGGTCCATGGGCTGCAGGAGAGGAGTGGTATTAGGAGGCAAAAACTTCACCTTAATGAATTTCATGTCCCCATAAAGTCGCTCTGCCACGTCTGTAGGATGACCAGGGGCATTGTCTAACACCAGGAGGCACTTAAGTTCTAATTTCTTTTCAGTTAGGTAATCTCACATTGGGGGCAAATGCATGGTGTAGCCAGTCATAGAAAAAGTCCCTAGTGACTCATGCCTTACTGTTTGCCCTCCACAGCACACACAAATTCTCCTTGAGGACATTCTTTTGCCTGAACGGTCTGGGAGTTTCAGAGTGATACACTAATAAAGGCTTCACTTTGCAATCACCAGTAGCATTGGAACACATCAACAAAGTAAGCCTGTCTTTCATAGGCTTATGTCCTGGGAGTGCCTTTTCCTCCTCAGTAATGTAGGTCCTGCTTGGCATTTTCTTCCAAAACAGGCCTGTTTCATCACAATTAAACACTTGTTCAGGTTTCAGTCCTTCACTCTCTATGTACTCCTTGAATTCCTGCACATATTTTTCAGCTGCTTTGTGGTCCGAACCGGCAGCCTCACCATGCCTTATCACACTATGTATGCCACTACGCTTCTTAAATCTCTCAAACCAACCTTTGCTGGCCTTAAATTCACTCACATCATCACTAGTTGCAGGCATTTTTTTAATTAAATCCTCATGCAACTTCCTAGCCTTTTCGCTTATGATCGCTTGAGAAACGCTATCTCTTTCTAGCTGTTTTTCATTTATCCACACCAATAAGAGTCTCTCAACATCTTCCATCACTTGCGATCTCTGTTTCGAAAACACAGTTAAACCTTTGGCAAGAACAGCTTCCTTGATTGCCTTTCTGTTGCCCACAATAGTAGCGATGGTTGATTTGGGTTTCTTGTACAACCTGGCCAGGTCGGCGACATGCACTCCACTTTCATACTTATCAATGATCTCTTTCTTCATCTCTATTGTAATTCTCACCCTTATTGCTGTAGGGTTTGCACTAGAAGCTTTCTTGGGGCCCATGGTCACTTATTTGGCAGATAAAATCACCAAAAACACTGTAATAATACGAAATGTTCCGATTGTATGCTTGGATGTTACCGCGGAGGCAGGCTGGTAAACAATGCCACCAGCGGCACATGTGAGGCTGGCTAAGGGCGCACATTGGATGCATCTCGGACGAAGAGCGGTGAGCGGGTTTTTGAGCGGTATGCGAGGCAAAATTTTTGCGATAAAAGCGAGCGGTATGCGGATTGTACGTTATGTGATGGTGACGGTATGCGGGGGTCCACTGTATACATGTTACAATAATAAATTATAATTAGCATTTACTAAGATAATAAATAATTCCCGACCCTACACAGGGTACACTCTTGACACTACTGTGTCATATATATATATCTATATGCTAAAATAATAAATTAAGTAACATTTAAAATAATAAATTACAATCAACTGCATTTCTCACGACACTTACCCGAGCTGTGACGCTCTTTCTCCACCGTGTCACTTGACACCCTTTTCTCCGTGTAATACACACTTTCATAACCGTGTCACACTTGACACCCTTGTCTCTGCGTCACACTACCCGCATAGTGTCTTTGTTGAAGCCAGTCACATGACACTACTCAATGTACACTACAACCAGGCCATCTTCAGTGTCACACGACACCCTTTCCTTCTCAGTGTTCCACTACGGTCCTGTAGCATATCTCAGTGTTCCACTCCATCATACTCGCTTAAGTGTCACACTACGGACCTAGCCCAGTTCAGTGTAACACTCCAACCTTATCTTCATGTAATGTCCCACTAAACAGCATCCGATGACTCCGGCCCACAGTTGACAAGCGTAGGCGGTGAGTCCGCAGACATCACTGGCAGTCCTGTAAATACTCTCCAAAGCCGGTTGACACACTGCAAGGTGGTCCGGTGCAGCACACAGTATGTTGCAAGCTCACTGAATGCGGCCGTCAGATAACCGAGGCCAACAGACTCAGTGAGCTGCGATGAGCGCTTCTTCTAAAATCAGCAGAAGCCAGTAGAATACTCTACTGCCAGTAGATGTGTACCATTAGGTGTTCAGGTACCTACTGCTTAGCTGCGTACCGTGAGGTGTTCAGGTACATAATGCTTCTAAGGCCGGCTCAGCAGTCCCCACATTGGGTTTGATGATGTACCCAGTGGTACTGCCGGCCGGCAGGTTAACTATTTAACCGCTAGTTTGGTAGGGGGCCGCAACACGAGCAAACTTCAGAACGCTGCCACTAGTTGGCACAGTGAATGCCACAACATCCGCTCAGCAGTGCACGTGTTTATCTTGTCGTGACAGCATTTCTCGTGTGTTGTGCTTGCGTTTTGTGCCATTATTTTGCCAAATTTTTTTTCTAGCCATGGGTCCTAAGAAAGTAAGTGCAAAGGACAGTGCTGAGAAGAAAAAGAGGATGATGTCCATTGAATTAAAGATTGAAATCATGGATAAACACGAGCGAGGCGTGCAGGTTGTGGACCTGGCCAGGCAGTACCAGTGTAATACTTCTTCGGTATGTTAGATACTAAAGCAGGAGTTGATAAAGGCTATAGCACCAGCCAAGCAATAAAGGGTAGCATTAAGAGTGTAGCAATTAAGTTCAGCAATAAAGTGTAGCATTAAGAGTGTAGCAATTAAGTGTAGCATCAAGAGTGTAGCAATTAAGCTCAGCAATAAAGTGTAGCATTAAGAGTGTAGCGAGTAGCCTATCTTTTCCACCTTCCACCTCCACCTCCATCAGCATCTGTTCTCTAGGGTAAATATGTACACTTTAAAAAATCAGTTTATTTACATTATTATGTTTTATTATGTTTTTATACAATACAGTGGACCCCCGCTTAACGATCACCTCCCAATGCGACCAATTATGTAAGTGTATTTATGTAAGTGCGTTTGTACGTGTATGTTTGGGAGTCTGAAATGGACTAATCTACTTCACAATATTCCTTATGGGAACAAATTCGGTCAGTACTGGCACCTGAACATAATTCTGGAATGAAAAAATATCGTTAACCGGGGGTCCACTGTATTTCTTATTTATAAATACATTGTTTCAGTGTTTTCCTTATGAAACTAGTGATTTAGTGCAGTTAGCCTCACAAACTCTCCGGTTTCAGAAGGGGAAGAATAGGAAGATATGGTCAGAGCAGGAGTGGCTGCTTCCACTCAAAACATAACAACATATTTTATTCATTCTAGAGTATATATCATGTTTCTATGTTATTTGTATTGTTCAATGTCATATTAGATCAATTTTGTTAGATAAATAAGCCATAGAGTTGATATTAGCATTATATTGAAGTATTTTCTCCTGCCTCCCGAGAGCAGGAATTCCACTGGAATGGATTAATGGCATTTCATTAATTTCAATGAGGAAAATTTATTTGATATACGGGCAAATCGAGTTACAAGCTAGGTCATGGAACTGAATAAACTTGTAAGTCAAGGTACCACTTTACTTGCCAAAAAGTGGCCAAAACAAAATTTTGATAATTCTCTCAAGTATTAGGTTTTTTTTTTTTTTTAACAAGTCGGCCGTCTCCCACCGAGGCAGGGTGACCCAAAAAAGAAAGAAAATCCCCAAAAAGAAAATACTTTCATCATCATTCAACACTTTCACCACACTCACACATTATCACTGCTTTTGCAGAGGTGCTCAGAATACAACAGTTTAGAAGCATATACGTATAAAGATACACAACATATCCCTCTAAACTGCCAATATCCCAAACCCCTCCTTTAAAGTGCAGGCATTGTACTTCCCATTTCCAGGACTCAAGTCCGACTATATGAAAATAACCGGTTTCCCTGAATCCCTTCACTAAATATTACCCTGCTCACACTTCAACAGATTGTCAGGTCTCAAGTATCATTCGTCTCCATTCACTCCTATCTAACACGCTCACGCACGCTTGCTGGAAGTCCAAGCCCCTCGCCCACAAAACCTCCTTTACCCCCTCTTTCCAACCCTTTCGAGGACGACCCCTACCCCTCCTTCCTTCCCCTATAGTATTAGTATTGGTAAGTATTAGCCAATTTCGATGGGATTGGTATTGGCCTAAAGCTGAAAATGGGTATAGGTAAATTTTGATGGTATCAGTATTGGTGGATATCAGCTAATTTTGATGGTATCTCTATCAGTGTCTACACTAAATTGAGTATCAGTATTAGCCCAAAAACTGGTATCATTACATCCCTAATTCTTTCTATCTGCTCCTTAGCTTTCTTTAGTACACACTAGGTTGTCTTGCATTAACCATATTTCCCTGAAGGTTTTTCCTTCCTTTTTGGCGTTCTGCCTTTAATGTTTTTACTGTATATTTCCCTACATACTGTAACTTTTAAATATTGTTTAATCTAATACTTTTTTTTTATAAGCTAACCTTGCCATATACAGTGGACCCCCGCATAACAATATTAATCCGTTCATGAGAGCTCATTGTTATGCGAAATTATCGTTATGCGAATGAATTTTCCCCATAAGAAATAATGGAAATCAAATTAATCCGTGCAAGACACCCAAAAGTATAAAAAAAAAAATTTTTACCTCATGAAATATACATTTTCCTACACACAAAGAGAAGGATACATGCACAATAGTAGAGTAGTACATGCACAGTATATATTGTGCATGTACTACCCTACTAAATGAAGAATAAATGACACTTACCTTTATTGAAGATGCAGCAATGACTGATGAGACACTGTGTCCTGGGAGTGCCTTTTCCTCCTGAGTACTGTAGGTCCTGTTTGGCATTTTCTTCCAGAACAGGCCTTATCACACTGTGTATGCCACTACGATTCTTAAATCTCTCAAACCAACCTTTGCTGGCTTTAAATTCACCAATATGAGCACTAGTTCTAGGCATTTTTCCCTGTTCACCTGGGTGTTAGTCGACTGGTGTGGGTTGCATCCTGGGAGACAAGATTAACCCCTTCAGGGTCCAAGGCCAAAATCTGAAGTGGTGCTCCAGTGTCCAAGAAATTTTGAAAAAAAAAAAAAAAAATTTTTCTTTCAGAATTAAAGAGTATATTTTTGTGAAGGTAATAAGACAAAAAAAAGTTTTTTCTGATCAGTACTTACCGAGATACAGCGGTGGGAAGTTGACCCAAAATGACCAGGTGGCGGCAACATCAGTGACTTCCGCAAAATCCCATTTTTTTATTTTATGTTTTTTATACTTTTTTCTTTTCTTTTCTATTTTTTTTCTTTTTCTAATAACATTTGTGGCCTGTGAGACCAGTATAATGTATATTGTATAAGTGTACACTCATTGTATTCAACACAATAACTGCACTAATTTATTTATCATTACATTGCTTACAAAACTTGTTTACAAGTTTATTGTAAACAAAATGATGAAAATATTAGTGCAGTTATTGTGTTGAATACAACGGTACCATATAGTACAATGATGCCATATGGTACAATATGGTACAATGGCACATGATACAATGGTACCATATGATACAATGGTACCACATGGTAGAATGGCACCATTTGGTACAATGGTACCATATAGTACCATATGGTACAATGGTGCCATAGGGTGCAATGGTACCATAGGGTGCAATGGTACCATATGGTACAATAGCATATGATACTATGGTACCATATGGTACAATATGGCACAATGGCACATGATACAATGGTACCATATGATACAATGGTACCACATTGTAGAATGGCACCATTTGGTACAATGGTACCATATGATACAATGGTACCATATGGTGCAATGGTACCTTATGGTACCATATGGTGTAATGGTACCATATGGTACCATATAATGCAACGGTACCATATGGTACATTGTACCATACAGTACAATGATACCATATGATTCATTGTACCATATGGTACTGTTGTATTCAACACACTAATATTTTCATTATTATTTTGGTTACAATAGTTGTTTACAACAAATATGCAAAAATGTTGTATATTAGTAATGTTCTATTATATATTTACAAGTGTACAAGAACTTTACGTGTTCCTTGAGGTGGATGACAAAGCACTTCGTCTCGGAAACTGTGGAGTCAGTAGCTAGCTTGTGTGGCCACTCACTCAATCTTGGCTGGTGTCTCATGCCACCAACACCTATTGACCATATGGTATATGTTACAGGGTACCATGTGGTACATTGTACTATATGGTAAAGGGTACCATGCAGTACAGGATAACATATGGTGCAGGGTATCATATGGTACAGGGTACCATATGGTACAGGGTACCATATGGTACAGGGTACCATATGGTGCAGGGTACCATATGGTGCAGGGTACCATATGGTGCAGGGTACCATATGGTACAGATACAGGGATAACTATAGAAATAAGTCACCCTGACTTTTTTGCGTTATCCTAGGATTTTATACATATGCTACTATGTATGATAATCTATGTAATTGTATTTCTGTACACCTGAATAAACTTACTCAAGTGCATGTGGCATCATAAGTAAGTTTATTTAGTTATACACAAATAAAGTTACATAGAATATCATACTTAGCAGCATATGTTTGGAGAACCTAGGATAACCCAAAAAAGTCAGATTTATTTCCATTAGGGTCCCTGTACCCTGTACCATATGGTACAATGTACTATATGGTACAATGTACTATATGTATATTGTACCATATGGTACCATTGTACCATATACCATTGTACCATGATACCATTGTATGACATGGCACCATTGTACCATATGGCACAATGGTACCATATGGTTCAAAACCATAGAATTTGTCTTCAGCTCCACTTCCATCAGTCTTAGAACTGAAGTTGTGAAGAGGAGAGTCAGAATTTGCCCAGAGAGTGAGTGGGGAGTGAGAGCATCTTGCCGCCAGGCACTATGAACAAAGCTACTTTGCCAGCGTTCCCACAATGCCATGTGGGCGTCCAGATTTTTTCTATGGTGTGCACACTGACCACCCAGACCCATTCTCTTAGATGTAGGCCTACCAGCCTTCTCATGCTAAATTTGAGGGCGCTAGAATTTTGGCGTAGATCTATGGTTTGGACCCTGAACGTAAAGCCGTAGATCTACGGGACGGACTCTGAAAGGGTTAAGGACCCCAATGGAAATAAGTTAGACAGTCTTTGATGACACTGACTTTTTTGGGTTATCCTGGGTGGCTAACCCTCTGGGGTTAATTGTTTCTTGGTATTCTCAATAAGCCACACCAACAACGGTGCTACAGCAGCAGCAGCAGCTGACAGTGCTACAGCAGCAGCAACAGCAGCTGACAGTGCTACAGCAGCTGCAGCAGCAGCTGACAGTGCTACAGCAGCAGCAGCTGACAGTGCTACAGCAGCAGCAGCTGACAGTGCTACAGCAGCAGCAGGTGGTACTACAGCAGCAGCAGCAGCAGACGGTGGTACAGCAGCAGCAGCAGCAGCTGACGGTGGTACAGCAGCAGCAACAGCTGACAGTACAGCAGCAGCAGCAGCTGGCAGTGCTACAGCAGCAGCTGACAGTGCTACAGCAGCAGCAGCAGCAGCAGCTGACAGTGCAGCAGCAGCTGACAGTGCTACAGCAGCAGCAGACAATGCTACAGCAGCAGCAGACGATACTACAACAGCAGCAGCAGCTGACGGTGGTGCAGCAGCAGCTGACGGTGCTACAGCAGCAGCAGCTGCTGACAGTGCTACAGCAGCAGCAGCAGCTGACAGTGCAGCAGCAGCAGCAGCAGCAGCAGCAGCTGACAGTGCTACAGCAGCAGCAGACGATGCTATAGCAGCAGCAGACGATGCTACAGCAGCAGCAGACGGTACTACAGCAGCAGCAGACGGTGGTACAGCAGCAGCAGCAGCAGCTGACGGTGCTACAGCAGCAGCAGCAGCTGACGGTGCTACAGCAGCAGCTGACAGTGCAGCAGCAGCTGACAGTGCTACAGCAGCAGCAGACAATGCTACAGCAGCAGCAGACGATACTACAACAGCAGCAGCAGCTGACGGTGGTGCAGCAGCAGCTGACGGTGGTGCAGCAGCAGCTGACGGTGCTACAGCAGCAGCAGCTGCTGACAGTGCTACAGCAGCAGCAGCTGCTGACAGTGCTACAGCAGCAGCAGCAGCTGACAGTGCTACAGCAGCAGCAGACGATGCTATAGCAGCAGCAGACGATGCTACAGCAGCAGCAGACGGTACTACAGCAGCAGCAGACGGTGCTACAGCAGCAGCAGCAGCTGACGGTGCTACAGCAGCAGCAGCAGCAGCTGACAGTGCTACAGCAGCAGCAGCAGCTGACAGTGCAGCAGCAGCAGCAGCAGCAGCTGATGGTGGTACAGCAACAGTAGCAGCTGACGGTGCTACAGCAGCAGCAGCAGCTGACAGTGCTACAGCAGCAGCAGCATCATCAGTTGACCATGGTACCACAGTATTTCGATAATATTTCTCACCCTTTTTACCACAGGGTTGGCACTAGAAGCTTTCTTGGGGCCCATGGTCACTTATTTTGCAGATAAAATCACCAAAAACACTGTAATAATACGAAATGTTACGATTGTATGCTTGGATGTTACCACGGAGGCTGGCTTGTAAACAATGCCACCGGCGGAACATGTGAGGCTGGCTCAGGCCGCACATTAGACGCGTCTCGGACGAATAGTGTTGAGCGGGTTTTTTAGTGGTATGCGAGGCAAAATCTTAGCGATAAAATGTATCGGTATGCGGATTTAACGTTATGTGATGCCAACGGTATGTGGGGGTCCACTGTATAACCTGTGATACTTTTGGTTTTACCATTTTTAACTCGATTCTCTAATTTCCTTATATTTTCATTGCCTCTTTTTTTCCCCATTGCTGAAAAATCAGTCATCCTACATTTGCTATCTGTCATCATATCTGTTAAGGGAAATGCTTTGGATTAGCTAATAAATACTATTTTTTTAACATGCAGATTGTCTCCCACTGAAGCAGGGTGATCTGAAAAAGATGAAATACTTTTGCAAAGTTTTTCTTTATACATTTAGTAATTTGTAGAGTATAAAGGTTTGTTAGCACCTTGCTCCCGACATTTTAGTTGTTTCTTACAACACGCATGGCTTATGGAGGAAAGATTCTCCACTTCTCCATGGAGATTACTAATACAGTGGAAACCCTACTTGTGAGCATGTCCACGTGCGAGTTTTTCCCAAATGCGAGCAGTCAATGGGTCGATTTTTGCTTTCATACAGGAGCAAAATTTCCATAAGCGAGCAGACCTCAAGGCAGGTTTCTTGACACTGGTCAAGGAACAGTATGATGGAAAGATGCTTCTTAACGTACACCAAAAATGAAAGAAATCTAAGCATAAATAATGGAGTTCACTTCTCAGCAATTAGCCACCCCTTAGTGGTAATTTTGAATATTTTTTATGGTTGTATTCTCGTTTTTTGGTCTCATTTGATAGAATGGAAGATATATTACAGAAATAGATATGATTTTGATTGCTTTCACGATGAAAAGTGCCTTGAAATTGAGCTCAACCTAGGAGAAATGGTCCATTGCTTGGCTGTTTCCGAGTAAACAAATGTCCTTTCCAGTGTGCAGTCATGAATGGGTTGACATTATTTATACAATTATTACAATAAGGAATAACAGTAAATCTTATATTTTTTGTGTGAATAAAAATGACAAATTATTTATATAATAATAATAATAATAATAATAATAATAATAATAATAATATGTATAATAATATTACATATATAATAATAATGTACTACATGTAATAATTATAATAGACGGCTTCAAAAGGCCGTCACTAGATGGCAGTGTTTACCACAACAAAGAGGGAGCGATTGGGGCCGCCTCCACCTGTTACATAATGACATATTTTATTCATTCTTGAGTATATATCATGTTTCTTTGTTAATTATATTGTTTGTTTTGTCATATTAGATGAACTGTGATAGATAAATAAGCCATATAGATAATATTAGTGAAATTATTCATGAAGTATTTTGCCCGGTTTCCAGACAAACACTCGTCCACTGCCGACACCGCTCATACCATTGCATGAATGACATATTTTATTCATTTTAGAGTATATATCAGGTTTCTGTTATTTGTATTGTTTATTATGTCATATTAGATAAAGTGAGGTAGATAAATAAGCTGTAGAGTTGATATTAGCGAAATTATTGAAGTACAGAATTCCACTGGTATGGATTAATTGCATTTCAATTAATTTAAATGAGGAAAATTGACTTTGCAAACGAGCAAATCCAGTTGCGAGTAAGGTTGTGGAACGGATTAAACTCACAAGTAGAGGTTCCACTGTAAATACTTACACAGGAGGGCTCTGCTTATATGGCAGGTTTGGTTCCGGGCTACTACTTTAAGGTGAAACATAACCTGTTCTTACTTTCAAATGCATATTAAAGCCTGATAACATGTTTACGTTATCATATACTAAGTGAGCAGTAGAGCTAGGCCTAGAAAATGCACATACAGTACACACATTACTTACCTTAAAATATTATTGTCCTTAGCTGATAGTGAGTAGTGAATATATTTATTGAATAATGGGTATAATTGAAAACCACTGTATTAGTGAAATGCTGCAAAGCAAAACACTGTAAAGTGGGGCCCGCCTGTATGGTAGACTATCGAGTAACACTTGCGTCTTTACCACCTCTTCTCCATTACACTATGGCATAATTGTGACATTTTTTGACTAACACTAAAATTCAGCTAACACAGTGTCACTTCTGGGGGGGGGGGGGAAATTTGGAGCGCTGTGAGCTGGACCTCAGGATTTTTCCCCTTCATTTAGTGGGTTCATGGTCAGCTTAACTGTGGGTAAGTCCATAGTCTTTGTGGGGGGGAGACCTAGCTTCCAACTGCAGCATCCCCACTAATTCACTTTATACAAGAAGAAGCTATACGGTGAAATAAGACAGAACTTGAATCACTGGAAATATCCCATAAAATCTGTACAATTTAGAAAGACAAATTTTTACACATTTATATTTCATTAACCCTTTCAGGGTCCAAAGGCAAAATCTGAAGGGGTGCCCCAGCATCCAAGAAATTTTGAAAAAAAAAAAAAAAAAAAAAAATCTTGCAGAATTAGAGTATATTTTTGTGAAGGTAATAAAACAAACCAAAAAAAAATTCTGATCAGTACTAACCGAGATATAGAGGCGTGAAGTTGACCCAAAATGACCAGGTGGCGGCAACATCAGTGTTTCCCACAAAATCGCATTTTTTTATTTGAATTTTTTTATACAGTGGAACCTCAAATATCAAACTTTCTTCGGTCCAGAAGTCTGTTCAAGTGCCTTTACCGAATGAATTTATTCCCATCAGGAATAATGTAAATTAGATTAGTCCATTTCAGACCCTTAAAAGTACACTTATAAAAGCACTTACAAAAATACACTTACATAATTGGTTGTGTTGGGAGCAGTTCGATTTTTGAGGTTCCACTGTACTTTTTCCTTCTCTAATTTTTTTCTTTTTCTAGTAACATTTGTGGCCTGTGAGATTAATATTGTATATAATGTATACAGTGGACCCCCGGTTAATGATATTTTTTCATTCCAGAAGTATGTTCAGGTGCGAGTACTGACCGAATTTGTTCCCATAAGGAATATTGTGAAGTAGATTAGTCCATTTCAGACCCCCAAACATACACGTACAAACGCACTTGCATAAATACACTTACGTAATTGGTCACATTGGGAGGTGATCGTTAAGCGGGGGTCCACTGTATATACAGTGGACCCCCGCATAGCGATATTAATCCGTGCTTTGTCCTTGAGCTGAGGAGTCAGCGGCGTGGGTCCCAGCCTGGGCTGGCGAGTCATGCATGGCCATGGCACTACCATCACCACTACCACCACCTACTGATGCCTGTGGTCTATCAGTGCCAAGTGTAGCCACATCATCATCACTTTCACTGTCTATTCTTCGTGTAGGGCCATGGGATGTACTCCAGGATGAACTCCGTCCCCTGGTACTGCATAGGGAACACTACCCGAGCGCATGCTGCGGCGTATATCCTGACACTTCACTGGTGAATACGATTCCTCACCATCACTACTTGAATGATCGTCAAGAGCAGTAAAATCACAATCCACGTCACTATCATCATCGTTACTGAAGTCTGGGGCCTGGCCACTTGAAAATATTAGTTTTGTCTTGCAACAAAGTAGTACAACTGAATGTGACTGAGACGTGCCCACACCAGGGGTAGAAGGTTGAGGATTGTCAGGATTTTCTGCACTATTTTCGATTTCCTGGTCATTCCTTTTGGTCACTAATTTATCAAAGCCATAGAATTCATCTTCATTTCCACTTCCATTAGAATTAGAACTATGAGATAGGAAGAGGAGAAACCCAGTTCGCCTTGGATTGAGAGCTGCCTTGCGACGAGGCATGGTGAAAAAAGGTATTTGAGGTGGCGTTCCCACAATGCTGTGCAGGCGCCTAAAATTTTTGTTTACGGCGTGTGCACACACCACACAGGCCCGTTCTCACATGTAGGCCTACCAGCCTTCTCATGCTAAATTTGACGCCTCTAGAATTTTGGCATAGATCTGTGGTTTGGACCCCTCAACGTATAGCCGTAGATCTACGGCACTGACCCTCAATGGGTTAAATGCATAATTATCATCTCTCAATTTTTTTTTTTTTTTTTAAGCACTGGCTAAACCCCCACCGAGACATGGTGAAGGGATTACTAGCTCCTTGCTGCATGCATGACTTAGAGGAATAGTTCTCCACTTCCCCTATTTAGTGTCTTACAGTATGTAACTTTAAACTCCACCTTTACATAATTTCTGTGCATTGTAGAAACTTTTCTTATGCTAGGGTTCTTTATCTTTTCTTATGCTAGGGTTCTTTATCTTTACCATCCTTTCCACCTCATGATTCTACCATTTCTTCTTTCCTCCTAAATCCATTCTTCAGTAACTACTAGCCTCTGTTCTGCACTGCCACTATTCCTCTTTGACTTTGTCCTCATCACTTTTCCTTCTGACCAGTCTTTCTTTCAACAGTTGCTCATATCTCACACCTCTAACCATCTTCGTCTTAGTTCATTCACTTTTACCCACTACAACCCCTGTGGACATAGAAATACACTGAAAGTCCTTGGTGAGGGACATAGAATGATCTTTCCCTTCCCAAAGGGAAAGGTCATTCATTTATATGATTTGGGAGGTCATCCCTGAAGGCAGGAGGTTTTTTTTACTCCACATTTATATATGAATCATCATACCTAATATGGTGCATTACAAAAAAGTTGCCTTGTGTTTATGCATCAGGTAAAAAGCTGTCTGTTCTTTTACTGCTGCCCCAAATGTCAGGAGATACCCCACATCAGGATATGTGATTGTATCAGTGCCTGGTTATGGAGAAAATATTAAGCCGCCTTTTGAGGTGTTTGAGTTGAAGAACAAACAAGTGAAGATGTTGATATCATGACTGCTTGTTGACATCTGGTGGGTTTCTGGCTGACAACCTTCTAGTTGGATCCTGATTGTAGAAAATAGCACAAAAGAAATACAAAACAGTAGTGCTTAGAGGTGTGACTCTGTTCCTATGGTTATCACCACATGAGGGTGGTTCCTCTATGCTGGTGTGGGGCTCTTGAGCCAAGGTGTTACACTTGTCCTCCCCTTCCTAAGATTGAACCCTGTTGCCTCCCATTTCCCAGGCATTACATGACTACAGGTTTAATGCACACCCCTAAATGTAATAACAATGCTTTTAGGTCATCAGAGTCCAGTTGCAGAGATAAATGAATTGAATTTATTTTTTTCAGTTTTTACTCTTCATTATTCTTACTGTATACAGATAAACAATCAGAACAAAAAGTCACATCTGACAAGACACCAGAAGGTCATATACAAAAGGTAACTCGATGATAGTGTCTGCCACACACAACTGAAAGACCCAAGTTCACTCCCGGGTGGATGGAGACTGTTGCGTGCTAAGAGTATGTACCCTTTATTCGGAGCATGTGAACACACTCATAAAAGGCTACCTCCCAAGCAGTGAGCCAGGTTGCTAAGGGTTTGATGATTTTGGGGCCCCATCGTCAAATCAGCACCTAGGTTCAGCCAATCATATTGTGGAAACTGGCAATTGTGAAGGTGATGTGGATACCACTAGCCTTGTCATTTTCAACCAGCTGCTGACACTGTTGTCCATTCTGTCTTTAGGTTGCATCTTTGCCTTTGCTTTACCATGTTGTACACATACATTTCCAACTGTATATAGTGTACATACTTGTAAATACTTATAATCACACTTGGTGAAGGAAAATATAATTCAGAGTCATTCAGCTGTGTTTGTTGTGCTCCTTGCTCCCCTTTACACCCAGGATAACAGGCCTTATTGTTCCTTGGCTGTAATAGACATTGTTCAGTTTTCCTTGCACCTGTTGCCCATATTCACCTAGCAGTAAATGGGTGTTAGTTGACTGTTGTGGGTTGTAGCCAGGGGGCAGTGGTTTTATGCCTTAGATAGGACTGGTCTTTGAAATGAGCTAAGACAACAGGTCTTATAAGTATGTAAATTTGACAACATAAGAAACCTTTTGTTCAGAAAACGACTGATGAAGAAAATAAAATCAAACTTCATTCATGAATCACACCCACCTTCATCACATATTCTTGGGCATAAAACAGTCTGTTAAAGCTACAGTAGTTTCCATCTTCATATCTTCATACTCTGACAAATGGTGCAGGAGTCCAGAATGGCTCATTTATCATTTGGTACTCGCCTGGGATTAAATGTTAAATACAATGGCTAGCTATTAGTATCGTAAATATATCCAGTCACAAGACCTGTAACTTCCTTCATAAGTGTGCCTTGAGGTTGGTGAAAGGCTCTTGACCTAAGATCAAGGATAGTTACTATATCCCCCACCTCTCCCATTCCTCAGGTGTTGTATGACCCTTTTGATTTTAGTGTTTCCCTATGAATATAATAATAACAAGGACATCAGGTTAGAAGCTTAGGAATATGACAGGCCAGGTTTGTAGGTAGCACTCTGGCTCGAGTTGTATTAGTTACATAATGAATCAGTTACGGAGATACATTAATGTAAGATGGGATGTGGCAGATTACCCTGCCCATTTGAGTTCAGGGGGGTTTCGGGCATAGGGTCAAAAGATATAATTCAGTAAGCGTGTAATGATCTTTATTCCTTGACTTCACTGAAAAAAAAAGCCTCGTAGGTTTATGCCATCATAGTCATGTTTATTGTTATCAAAAACATTGGCTCTGTTCTGTTATGTTTCCAATTGGGTTGTCATGTGGCTTATGATTCTGTATCCAAAATGTGTTGTATAACTTTCACATGCCACACTATTGTTCAACATTTCCAGCTGTCCATGCACAGTATCGTATTAAGGCTTACCTGATTGTAAAATTCTTAGGCACCTTCTTCAGTTTCCAATTACCATGTAAATGTTTTGTAATCTGTTTAAAAGTAAATTGCTCAGAAATTCAGAATTTTGCCTGGTCAGTTCTGGGGAGGTGAAAGACAGACTTCCTCACCCTCTATCAGCCTTAGTCTTAATCTGATCTTGACTGTAGAGACCATATTGCTTATGCCTCCATTTCCACAACTTCTCTCTCTGAGCTAAGTATCAGTGATTGCTAACCCTTCGACTGTTGAGACCCCCAAATCCTGTGTCGCAAAATATTAGGAAAAAAAATTCTTATGAAATGACAGAATCTTTTCCCGATGGTTATGACACCAAAAGTACGAAATTTGATGGAGAACTTGTGGAATTATGCTCTCACGAAGTTAGCAATTTTGGCAATGTATACGCATCAGTGATTTCGCCCACTTTGATCCCTATTTTCAGCCAATTCCATTGTTCCAGTCGACCAAACTCGTATCAATTTCTTTAGAACTCCATTTGTTCTATCAAATGAGTACAAGAAACTGCCCATTTACTGTTTTCAACTACCCAGTAAAGTGGTGAGAAATTGGCAGTTTGGTCAATTTCACACAAATTAAAAAAGATGCCAATTTCAATAAGGTCCAGAATAAACAATGCAGACATTGTTTACTCTTGAATGTCGGCAAAAATCGAACATTTCTGCTACTTTTCATCATGAAACCAATCAGAATCATCTCAATTTTTGTAATATGTCTTCCATTCTATCAAATGAGACCAAGAAAATGAGAATACAACCATAAATATTGTACGAAAATACACCTCAATGTTGGTGTTTTAATCCAAAAACACAGTTGGATTTTTTTCTCATTATGCACTGCGTGCTGCAGGATTTTTTTTATACTGCGCACACTGACCACACAGACCCATTCTCTCACATGTGGGCCTATCGGCTTTCTCCTGCTTGATTTGAAGCCACTTAAATTTTGGCGTATTAATACGTCAAAAATACTGGCTTGTAAGACGTATATTTATGACACAGTCGAAGGGTTACTTAAGGATTACATTTGTGTCTTGGAGGCATTTTGATAATCCTCTGTTAAGAGTCTATTTAGTTTAATATCTTTTTCACATGGGATCACTAGGATGCCTATTGTTATGTTTAATATAATTCTGCAACAAAGAGGATTCTCCCAGATGCTGTCATATCCAGTACTGTAGTTTCTATCATTGCCCTTTATTACAGTTATTTAACCCTTTGACTGTTTTCGACGTATAAATACGTCTTACGAGCCAATGTTTCTGACGTATATATACTCAATAATTCTAGCGGCTTCAAATCAAGCGG
Source organism: Cherax quadricarinatus (assembly GCF_038502225.1). NCBI lineage: Eukaryota > Metazoa > Arthropoda > Malacostraca > Decapoda > Parastacidae > Cherax > Cherax quadricarinatus. Next base: position 47,657,203 of record NC_091297.1, read on the forward strand.
GAGAAAGCTGGTAGGCCCACATGTGAGAGAATGGGTCTGTGTGGTCAGTGTGCACCACATAAAAAAAGTCCTGCAGCACACATTGCGTAATGACAAAAAAAAAACTCTGATCGTTTTTTTTGGAATAAAATGCCGACTTTGAGGTATATTTTCGTATAGTATTTATCATTGTATTCGCGTTTTCATGGTCTTAAGTGATAAAATGGAAAACATATTACAGAAATAGAGATGATTTTCATTACTTTGACGATGAAAACGACCTTGAAACTGAGCTCAAAGTAGCGGAAATGTTCGATTTTTACCAATGTTCAGGAGTAAATAAATCACACCACACGTCCAATACACGTCAACTGGGGAGTCAAATATTCTTTCACTAGTGCACTGATATTATTTATACCATTTTTACAATAATGCAGTAGTCTGCATAACAGTAAATTTTGTATTTTTTTGTATGAATAAAAAATCAAAATAGAAAGCAATAATAATATAAGAGGGGCCTAGAGATGTGACTAATGAACAAAGCATATGTTATTTTAGTGCCACGAATGTCTACCTTGTTTATTCTGGACCCTATTTTGAAATTGGCATCTTTTTTAGTTTGCGTGAAATTGGCCAAATTGCCAATTTCTGACCACCATATTGGGTAGTCCAAATTAGTAAATGGGAGGTTTCTTGTACTCAGCTGATAGATAAAATGGAGTTCTAAAGAAATAGCTATGAGTTTGGTCAAATGGAACAATGGAATTGACTGAAAATAGGGCTCAAAGCCGGCAAAATCGCCAATACACATATGTTGCCGAGACCGCTAACTTCGCAGGAGCATAATTCCACGAGTTTTCGACCAAATTTCGAACTTTTGGTGTCATTACCATCGGGAAAAGATTCTCTATCATTTCATAAGAAAAATAATTTTTTTTTTTTCAAAAATTGAGCAACATAGAATGACAGTTTCAGAAAGGGGCCTGAAACAGTCAAAGGGTTAATCTGTCCTTATGTTCCTTTAGAGTTCTTTTATCTGTTTCTCCTTTTTTTTCTTAATTTTTTCCTCCCATGGGTAATTTCTGTGATTCAAATATGTCCTTTTCATAAGACTCTTTTCTCTGTTTGGGGGTTTTGCCATTAACCCTTTCAGAGTCCAGAGGCCAAATTTCCAAGTGTGCACCAAGGTCCAAGAATTTTCAAAAAATAATTGTTATTTTTTCTTATGAAATGGTAGAGAATCTTTTTCTGAAGGTAATAAAACAAAAAGTACGAAATTTGAGGGAAAATTGACGAAATTATGCTCTTGCAAATTTTGATGTATCAGTGATATTTACACATCGGCAATTTTGCCGACTTTGGCTCCCATTTTAGGGCAATTACAGTATTCCAGTCAGCCAGATTCTTAGCTATTTCACTAGTATTTCTTCTATTCTATCGATTGAGCACAAGAAATCACCAAGTCAACTGTTTCAACAACAAAATAAAGTGACCGGAAATTGGTAATTTGGCCAATTTATTGCAAAGTTCAAAATATTCCAATTTCAAAATAGGGTCCAAAATAAACAATGCAGGCATTCCTGGCACTAAACTAACAATTCCTCTGTTCATTAGTTACGTTTTCAGGGTTTACAAATGAATTCCATTTTGATTTTTTATTCGCATAATGAATTTTTACTCAAACCAAAAAGTAGAAGATTTGCTGTTATGCAATACTGTAATAATTGTATAAATAATAGCACCACATTTGTGAATGTATATTTGACCACCAGCTGTCATGTGTTAGACTTGTGAGGTCATTTGTTTACTCTTGAACATCGGCAAAAATTTAACATTTCCACTACTTTGAGCTCAGTTTCAAGCCATTTCCAGTACTAAAACCAATCAAAATAATCTCTATTTCTGTAGTATATCTAAACCTCCCATATCCCTTCCCACCAACCCTTCCTGGATGTTCTCTATCTCTCTCTCCCTATACACCAGATTTATATGCCCTCCTATTTATCCTATTTTGCTCCATTCTTTCTGTATGTCCATACCACTTCAACAGCTCTTCTGCCCTTTGAATTATGCATTTAGTAGTACCACACCTTCTAGTTTCCAGTTTGCAAATTTTCTGCATAATATTCGTGCCACACATTGCCCTCAAACACAGCAAAAATTGAATGTATCTGCCACTTTGAGGCCTATTTCAAGCTACTATTGATCTGAAACCAACCAAAATCATTTCTATTTTACTAGTATCTCTTCCATTCTATCAGTCACTATTTTAGACCAAACACAAGGTCAGAGATTTGCTTTTCCCATCATGCACTGCATGGGGCAGGATATATTTTATACTGCACAGACCCATTCTATTATGTCTAGGCTCAGATTTGCTGCCCACAGCATATTTAAGGATGTTTCACTTAAGGTGTAAATCTGTAAGTGACACTAGTGTCAGTAACAGATTTACTTAGTAGACAGTGAATAGGTTAAGGGACTACAGGAATTATCTTGGTTCTTCCATATAGTCTTGACAGACAAGGTCTTTATTTTATATTTTTAAAATTTAATGGGTTTTATAAATAACTTTGATTTTAGCACTGAACTTTTTTTTTTTTTTTTTTTTTTTTTTTTAATAAAAATATTTTAGTGATTTAATTAACAATAGGTATAATATTAACTCTTATAATGAAGATACCATGTGAAATTTGCTTTTAATTTCACAGGTTAATTATCCAATAAAGATGTTGAGATTATGCTAGGCAGGTGCCCAAAGAATGTGTTATCTTTTTGATAAGCTACCAGAAATAACAAATGGAATATCACAATTAATCCCTACTCTGCTTTCAGTATTACAGAATTTTATTTGCTAAATAAATTCTTGTTGAGGTACACTCAAATTCAGTGGTGCAAATACCATTCTGTTTGTCAACATTATTGGAGCACAACTGAAGAATATGTAGTATTTAAACATTGCCTTAAAACAAACTCCTCCACAAGGAGATGAATAGTATAATTTTGTTTCGGGAAATTTTCTCAGTGTGGAGGTACCTTGATGCAGGTCAGGGGCTCTTTTGATTCAAGGATGTGGAATTATCCTCTGCTTCCTTAGATTAAACCTGATTGTCTCTTGTTCCTCAAGCACTGTAGGATCCTAACAGGTTTTACTCTTTCCTCTTAAATATAATAATACTATGACCCTGGGAGTTTATTGCTTACCCTGATTATAACAGTAATATTAGTAGGTGGAAATTTTTCACATGGATTAGAGGATTTAGAATCATAATTACCAAGAGGAAGCACTAAACCTATAGGGGTCATAGAGCATGGTGAATGGTAGGGAAAGATAGATGAACTAACTTGGTCAAGAGCCTCTCACTGGTATCAAGAAATCTCCCTTGTGCAATATTCATTAATTGTGTAGGATGAGCTAGCAAACTAGATAATTATGGTATTGATAATACTGTATTGATGACAAATGTACAGTGAATTGTGCCATCAGATGTGGTAAAGTGATTACAAAATGTACCTGATGGATATTGTAGTATATATGTCTGCAATTTTTGTAATAAAGACAATTTTAAGACTAATATATTTTTTCACCTCATACTTTAATTAACCCGTAACGGTCCAAACGTATATATACGTTTTTCAACATTTGAAAGTATGTAAAAAAAGTAGATCTCTCTTGTTTTTTTACATTTGAAAATGTGTAAAAAAACTTTGATATACTTTTTTTTTTTTTTTGTTACATTTGAAAATATGTAAAAAAAAAACGTAGATCTACTTTTGTAGCACTACACATGTGAACGTAGGTCTGCTTGGACGTCCACGTTTACGGGTTAAAATAATTCTAGATGCTTCCTTTTGATATACAGCAAGTACAAAAGTCCCCCACAAACTCGTACGGGTTATGTTCCAAGACCATCCGTGAATTTGGAAAAACCGCGAATTCTGGACATGGTAAAATAAATGCCTATTTTTATAGTTTAAAAACTAAATATGCCCCCAAAACACTTTAATTTCAAACTCAGCTTCATACATCACCTTAAAAAAAAAAAAAAAGTAAAGATAAACTCATATAGAATACTGTACTTGTGTCTCCTGCAGTACTAGAATGTAAAATACTGATGTTACCCCCATATGTACTGTACTTCATGCAAGCCTGTTTTCTTTGGTATATGGTAAATTTTTTTTTTTTTTTTTATAACAAGTCGGCCTTCTCCCACCGAGGCAGGGTGACTCAAAAAGAAAGAAAATCCCCAAAAAGAAAATACTTTCATCATCATTCAACACTTTCACCTCACTCACACATAATCACTGTTTTTGCAGAGGTGCTCAGAACACAACAGTTTAGAAGCATATACGTATAAAGATACACAACATATCCCTCCAAACTGCTAATATCCCAAGACCCCTCCTTTAGAGTGCAGGCATTGTACTTCCCATTTCCAGGACTCAAGTCCGGCTATGTAAAAATAACCGGTTTCCCTGAATCCCTTCACTAAATATTACCCTGCTCACACTCCAACAGATCGTCAGGTCCCAAATACCATTCATCTCCATTCACTCCTATCGAACATGCTCATGCACGCCTGCTGGAAGTCCAAGCCCCTCTCCCACAAAACCTCTCTTACCCCTTCCTTCCAACCTTTTCGAGGACGACCCCTACCCTGCCTTTCTTCCTGTACAGATTTATATGCTCTCCATGTCATTCTACTTTGATCCATTCTCTCTAAATGACCAAACCACCTCAACAACCCCTCTTCAGCCCTCTGACTAATACTTTAATTAACTCCACACCTTCTCCTAATTTCCACACTCCGAATTTTCTGCATAATATTTACACCACACATTGCCCTTAGGACATCTCCACTACCTCCAACCGCCTCCTCGCTGCTGCATTCACAACCCAAGCTTCACACCCATATAAGAGTGTTGGTACTACTATACTTTCATACATTCCCTTGTTTGCCTCCATAGATAACGTTTTTTGTCTCCACGTGTACCTCAATGCACCACTCGTCTTTTTTCCCTCATCCTTCATAAATCCATTCGCCGACACGTCAACTCCCAAGTATCTGAAAACATTCACTTCTTCTGTACTCCTCCTCCCCAATTTGATATCCAATTTTTGTTTATCTAAATCATTTGATACCCTCACCACCTTACTCTTTTCTATGTTCACTTTCAACTTTCTACCTTTACACACACTACCAAACTCATCCACTAACCTTTGCAATTATTCTTTAGAATCTCCCATAAGCACAGTATCATCAGCAAAAAGCAACTGTGTCAATTCCCATTTTGTATTTAATTCCCCATAATTTAATCCCACCCCTCTCCCGAACACCCTAGCATTTACTTCTTTTACAACCCCATCTATAAATATATTAAACAACCATGGTGACATTACACAACCCTGTCTAAGACCTACTTTTACTGGGAAGTAGTCTCCCTCTCTTCTACACACCTTAACCTGAGCCTCACTATCCTTATAAAAACTCTTTAGTAACTTACCACCTATTCCATATACTTGCAACATCTGCCACATTGCTTCCCTATCCACTTTATCATATGCCTTTTCTAAATCCATAAATGCAATAAAAACTTCCCAACCTTTATCTAAATACTGTTCACATATATGCTTCAATGTAACACTTGATCTACACATCCCCTACCCACTCTGAAACCTTGCTCATCCGCAATCCTACATTCTGTCTTACCTCTAATTCTTTCAATTATAACCCTACCGTACACTTTTCCTGGTATACTCGGTAAACTTATTCCTCTATAATTTTTACAATCTCCTTTGTCCCCCTTCCCTTTATATAAAGGGACTATACATGCTCTCTGCCAATCCCTAGGTACCTTCCCCTCTTTCATACATTTATTAAACAAAAATACCAACCACTCCAACACTATATCTCCCCCCTGCTTTTAACATTTCTGTCATGTTCCCCTCAGTTCCAGCTGCTTTACCCCCTTTCGTTCTACGTAATGCCTCGCGCACCTCCCCCACACTCGCATCCGGTTCTTTTTCACTCTTAAAAGATGGTATACCTCACTGGTCAGTGCATGAAATTACCGCTTCCTTTCTTCGTCGACATTTAAAAGTTCCTCAAAATATTCTCGCCATCTACCCAAAACCTTCATCTCCCCATCTACTAACTCCCCTACTCTGTTTTTAACTGACAAATCCATTCGTTCTCTAGGCTTTCTTAACTTGTTTAACTCGCTCCAAAATTTGTTCTTATTTTCATTAAAATTTCTTGACAGTGCCTCTCCCACTCTATCATCTGCTCTCCTTATGCACTCTCTCACCACTCTCTTCACCTTTCTTTTACTCTCCATATACTCTACTCTTCTTATAACACTTCTGCTTTGTAAAAACCTCTTGTAAGCTAACTTTTTCTCTCTTATCACACCCTTTACTTCATCATTCCACCAATCACTCCTCTTTCCTCCTGCACCCACCCTCCTATAACCAAAAACTTCTGCCCCACATTCTAATATTGCATTTTTAAAACTATTCCAATCCTCTTCAACCCCCCCCCCCCCCCACTACTCATACTTGCACCAGCCCACCTTTCTGCCACTAGTTGCTTATATCTCACCCAAACCTCCTCCTCCCTTAGTTTATACACTTTCACTTCCCTCTTGCTTCTTGTTGCCATTTTCCTCTTTTCCCATCTACCTCTTACTCTAACTGTACCTACAACTAAATAATGATCCGATATATCAGTTGTCCCTCTATAAACGTGTACATCCTGGAGCCTACCCATCAACCTTTTATCCACCAATACATAATCTAACAAAGTACAGTGGAACCTCAACTTGCGAGCTTGTCCACGTGCGAGTTTTTCCAAATATAGTGGACCCCCGCATACCGTTGGCATCACATAACGTTAAATCTGCATACCGATACATTTTATCGCTAAGATTTTGCCTTGCATACCGCTAAAAAACCCGCTCAACGCTATTCGTCCGAGACGCGTTTAATGTGCGGCCTGAGCCAGCCTCACATGTTCCGCCGGTGGCATTGTTTACCAGCCAGCCTCTGCGGTAACATCCAAGCATACAATTTGAACATTTCGTATTATTACAGTGTTTTTGGTGATTTTATCTGCAAAATAAGTGACCATGGGCCCCAAGAAAGCTTCTAGTGCCAACCCTACAGCAATAAGGGTGAGAATTACTATAGAGATGAAGAAAGAGATCATTGCTTAGTATGAAAGTGGAGTGCGTGTCTCCGAGGTGGCCAGGTTGTATAGTAAACCCCAATCAACCATCGCTACTATTGTGTCCAAGAAAACGGCAATCAAGGAAGCTGTCCTTGCCAAAGGTTCATCTGTGTTTTCGAAACAGAGATCGCAAGTGATAGAAGATGTTGAGAGACTCTTATTGGTGTGGATAAATGAAAAATAGATAGCAGGAGATAGCATCTCTCAAGTGATCATAAGTGAAAAGGCTAGGAAGTTGCATGAGGATTTAATTAAAAAAATGCCTGCAACTAGTGATGTGAGTGAATTTAAGGCCAGCAAAGGTTGGTTTGAGAGATTTAAGAAGCGTAGTGGCATACATAGTGTGATAAGGCATGGTGAGGCTGCCAGTTCGGACCACAAAGCAGCTGAAAAATATGTGCAGGAATTCAAGGAGTACATAGACAGTTAAGGACTGAAACCTGAAAAAGTGTTTGTGATGAAACAGGCCTGTTTTGGAAGAAAATGCCAAGCAGGACCTACATTACTCAGGAGGAAAAGGCACTCCCAGGACATAAGCCTATGAAAGACAGGCTTACTCTTCTCATGTGTTCCAATGCTAGTGGTGATTGCAAAGTGAAGCCTTTATTAGTGTATCACTCTGAAACTCCCAGAGCATTCAGGCAAAAGAATATCCTCAAGGCTAATTTGTGTGTGCTGTGGAGGGCAAACAGTAAGGCATGGGTCACTAGGGACTTTTTCTATGACTGGTTACACCAAGCATTTGCCCCCAATGTGAAAAATTACCTAACTGAAAAGAAATTAGACCTTAAGTGCCTCCTGGTGTTAGACAATGCCCCTGGTCATCCTACAGACGTGGCAGAGCGACTTTGTGGGGACATGAGCTTCATTAAGGTGAAGTTTTTGCCTCCTAATACCACTCCTCTCCTGCAGCCCATGGACCAGCAGGTTATTGCAAACTTCAAAAAACTGTACACAAAAGCTCTGTTTGAAAGGTGCTTTGTAGTGACCTCAGAAACTCAATTGACTCTAAGAGAGTTTTGGAGAGATCACTTTAATATCCTCAATTGTGTAAAACTTATAGGTAAGGCTTGGGAGGGAGTGACTAAGAGGACCTTGAACTCTGCTTGGAAGAAACTGTGGCCAGAATGTGTAGACCAAAGGGATTTTGAAGGGTTTGAGGCTAACCCTGGGAATGCTATGCCAGTTGAGGAATCCATTGTGGCATTGGGAAAGCCCTTGGGGTTGGAGGTTAGTGGGGATGATGTGGAAGAGTTGGTGGAGGAGGACAATGAAGAACTAACCACTGATGAGCTGCTAGATCATCTTCATCAGCATGAGGCCACACCTGAGGAAACTGCTTCGGAGGAGGGGAGAGAGAAATTGAAGTTGCCTACTTCAAAGATTAAGAAAATGTATGCAATGTGGCTTAAAGTGCAAACCTTTTTTGATGACAATCACCCTAACACAGCTATTGCAAGCTGTGCTGGTGACTATTACACTGACAATGTTGTGAACCACTTTAGGAAAGTCATAAAGGAACGAGAGGTACAGGCTTCTATGGACAGATATGTTGTGTGACAGAAGTCCAGTGACTCTGAAGATGGTCCTAGTGGCATTAAAAGAAGGGAAGTAACCCCGGAAAAGGACTTGACACCTCAAGTCTTAATGGAAGGGGATTCCCCTTCTAAACACTAAGACTCTCTCCTCCTCCCATCCCATCAATCATCACCAGATATTCAATAAAGGTAAGTGTCATGTAACTGTGCATGTCTCTTTCAGTTTGTGTGTATTAAAATTAATATTTCATGTGGTAAAATTTTTTTTTTTCATACTTTGGGGTGTCTTGCACGGATTAATTTGATTTCCATTATTTCTTATGGGGAAAATTCATTCACATAACGATAATTTTGCATAACAATGAGCTCTCAGGAACAGATTAATATCGTTATGTGGGGGTCCACTGTACGAGCAATTGATGGGACCATTTTTTGCTTCCATATGCAAGCAAAATTTCCACAAGCGAGCAGACCTCAAGGCAGGTTCCTTGACACTGGTGAGGGGCTCTTGCTCTTGATCTCGGGAATTGTATCTCATTTGTTTGTTGGCCTATCTTATTGAAACTTTGGCAATGTATGATGGAAAGATGCTTCTTATCGTACACCAAAAATGAAAGAAATCTATGCATAAATAATGGAGTTCACTTTTCAGCAATTAGCCACTCCTTAGCGGTAATTTCAAATGGTTTTTATGGTTGTATTCTCGTTTGTTTGGTCACATTTGATAGAATGGAAGATATATTACAGAAATAGATATGATTTTGATTGCTTTCACGACAAAAAGTACCTTGAAATAGAGCTCAACCTAGGAGAAATGGTCCATTGCTTGGCTATTTCCGAGTAAACAAATGATGTCACTGTCCATTCCAGTGTGCAGTCGTGAATGGGTTGACATTATTTATACAATTATTGCAATAAGGCCTCTTCAAGGGGGGCTCCTTGGCATGGTGAAGAGGCTCTTGGTCTGAGGAATTAGACCTGTCGGTCTCATTCCTCAGACCAAACCTAATTACCCCCCAATCCCCCGTTCCCTATCCCATCCTCCCCTTTTTCCTTTCCTCCTCCTCCTCCCCACCCCTCCATTTTGCCCTTCCTTTTTTGGCCTTTGGAATTTTCTCACAGGCGCGCTAGTTCCTAGGTAGGGGAAAGGGTACCGGGGTCCATCCTATTCCGATGAGGTTCTTGGCGGTGGCGTAGTTTGCCATGGAATCTGGATCGCCTGGGGATGTCCCGATCCCTCTCCGGTATCCCGGAGGGTGGCTTTGGGTGTCTTTCGGGCGACGGGTGTGTCTCTGGAAGCCACCTTTTGGATTCCGGGGGTGGTGGCCGAAGGAGGTGTGCTTTGTGGTGGATATCCGGCTGCCCTCTCTTTTGTCCACCGAGGTGACTCGGCAGATGTGAGGTTGCTATCCCGGATTGCTGGTTTACTATCATGAAGGGTAGGGTATGGCACGGGTTCCATGCTGCATCTGTGCTACTTGCAGTGCTGAGGTCCTCTTGGGCACGGAGGGAGATTTCTGGCCCTTTCATTCCTCCTAGGAACTATCCCTCCCCAGTACCCCCTTTTTTTATTCCTTTTTTTTCTTTTCTTTCTTTTTTTTTTCTTAAAAACAAAAAGAAGGAAGTAATCTAAACATGGAGTCCCCAATCCATGACCTTGCTACCCCCGGGCCCCTTATTATTACCGCACCCCGTTCTGACCTCACCTCGTCTTTTGGCCACTCATCAGACATTCTTAAGGTCCCTGTACCTCTTGCTGGTGCTGTTTCGTCACCCGCTTCAGGTGCCGGGGTTTCAACCGACTCCTTTGATTTGTCTGACCTCCGCTTTCCTTTGACTATGCTTCCGGCCTCTCCCGCTACAGTGCGGCAATTTTTGAATCGCCAGCCCATCCCATGTTGGACCAACTCTGGTCCCACTTCTAAACGCCAACGACAATCTCCTGATGACGTTACTTCGTTAACTTCCCATTCTACTCGGAAAAGACCGACACGTCATGCACTCCCTCTCCACACTCAGTTTTGGACCACACAATGGACTAAATTCTCTACTTTAAGACCTTCTTCTACTGCCTATCTTTCCGGCCATAGTACGTATTGGCAAAGCACTCCTACGCCATGTTGGTAGAGATATTTCCTTTCATGCTCTTAAGAGTGGTACGCGTATCATCACAGTCCAGAATGCTACCCAAGCTCATGATCTTTCTCTTTTACATATCAATATTATTCCTATCACTATCGAAAAACATCATTCCCTCAATTCTTGTAGTGGTACTGTCATTCTGCCCCATACCATAGTCCAACAGAATTTCCAGACATGTGGCAATGACATTCTCGAACAGCTGGAACTCCAAGATCTCCCAATTCTCAAGGTAGACACTTATGTTCTTCCTGCCCACAGGTGGAGACAATACCCTTGCAATGTGGCTCGTTTAACTTTTGACAGCCGTGAACTCCCATCCTCTGTTTATGTAGCAGGACATCGGTTACAAGTTCGAAAGGTGATCTCTACACCGCAGTGGTGTAGAAATTGCTGACGATTTGGCCACCCAGCAAAATATTGCAGATCTATAGCCGAATGCCCAGTCTGTGGTGCCGATGACCATTCTAATAGGTCTTGCAGTCGACCTCCCTCTTGCCTTAATTGTCATGAGGCTCACCCTTCGTACTCTCGCCGTTGCCAGGTCTACTTGAATGAGTGGGAAATTAGTTGCCTCAAAGAGGCACCTCATCTCCCTTATGCTATGGCAGTTTCTCATCTCCGCCTCCAAGGGAGACTACCCCGTGTTTCTTATTCTCATGTTTCAAAACGTCCCCCCACTTCTGGGGTCCCATCTTCTGCAGCCTCCTCTGTGGTTGCCAGTCCCATAGTCACTCCTGTATCTAATTCTTTTACTGTTTTGGACTCAGACATCCCTACTTCAACAACTCAGTCTGTTCTCACTTCTTCGTGTTCTCTCTCACAAACCCCGGTATCGACAAGACCTCGTAGGACACCTCCCAATTGTCCCTCTACTTCTCAGAAGTCCAAAAAATCTCCTTTAACCCATCCTTCCCTTCATCCACCTCCACACTTTACCTTCCCAGTCTCTGTACCTGGGTCTTCCCCTTTCACTGGCTCGGTTACAAGTGTGGAGGTTCATCCTCCTCCTCGTACTGTGCCTTCCTCCCCTGTCCCCTCCCAAGTTTCTTCCTTTTCTGCCACCTCCCAGGTTTCTGCCTCTTCTGTCCCCTCCCACACTTCTCCAGTTCCCTCCACCCTTATCCCCCCCCCTACCTTGATACAGTCCATTACAGTTCCGATCTTTACTCAAACTCCTCCTCCTTCCATCTCCGATATTGTCTCCCATACGACGTCTCTGAACTCCGGAACACTTGAAGCAATCTCTGAATATATTGCAGAGACCAAACCATCAATGGACACTGATCCACAGTCTGTTCCTTCTCTTTCCTCTTCTCCATCTGCACAACTCCTTTTTTCACAGCGCACCGTTCCTTCGCTGCTTGAATGTTTTCCGCTGCCACTGCATGTGGACTTTTCTAACCCCTCTTGTCCATAAATACGTTTACCTGTGGATTTCTAGTATCTTTATCATTGCCAATCATGGCCTATTTACAGTGGAATATACGCAGCCTGAGGGGTAATCGGGGTGAGCTTCAGACGTTGCTCTCCCAATTTTCCCCTGTTGGTGTTTGCTTACAAGAACCAAAATTGCACTCTGGTGTTATCTATCCCATCTCAGGCTATAATTTATTGTATTCTTTGGATCCTTTTTCCTGATGGGACCTTTAATGAAGTACCCTTCTTCTACGCACTGATATTCCGTACCATCAGCTATTTGTTCGTACTTCGCTGCATTACACAGCAGCCCGTATCCACCTGCATAGGTGGTATACACACTGTTCTTTGTACCTCTCTCCTCCTCGAGCATTATCCATTCCGGATATTGCCTTTCTTGTTTCGTCATTACCGCCACCACTTCTGTTACTTGGCGATTTTAATGCCCATCATTTTCTCGGGGGGGGGGGGGTCTCACTGTGATTCCTGTGGCATTCAGCTAGAGGCTTTTCTTGCTTCCCACCCCCTCCATGATTTAAATACAGGTACTCGCACCCATTTTGATCCTCGTACTCATACTCTCTCTTGCATCGATCTCTGTCTGCTCTTCCTCTGCTGCACTAGACTTCACCTGGTCTGTTTCCCTGGATTTACATGACAGCGATCATTTTCCAATCATTCTTACTTCCCCTTCATATTCACCACCTCTTCGTAACCCACGCTGACAATTTAATCAGGCAAATTGGGACCTTTACTCACAACTAACTGTTTTTAGTGAGGTTCTGTCTTCGTCCTCCATTGATGAGCTTTTACACCTCTTCTCCTTTTCAGTTTTAACTGCAGCTTCTCATTCTATACCCCAAACCTTGGGCAGGCATTCTCAGAAATGAGTGCCTTGATGGTCTCCTGCTTGTGCTCGTGCAGTACTTTTGAAACGTGCTGTGTGGGGCAGGTACTGGTATAATAGAACCACTAAGAGACTTCTTGATTTTAAGCAGAAGCGTGCGATCTCTCGCCGTGTCATCCATGAAGCTAAACGCACTTGCTGGCGAGATTGTCTCCACCATCACCTCTGCTTCCTCTGAGTGCAGTTTGGAAAAATGTACAGAAACTGAGTGGTAAATATTCTCCTGACCCGGCTCCTGTTCTGCGGGTTGCTGGTGTTGATATAGCAAACCCTCTAGATGTTGCCAATGAAATTGGCAATCATCTGGTCCATATTTCTCTGGGGCTCCATCTCTGCCCCTCGTTTCTTTCCTCAAAGTCTGCCAGAGAGTTAGCACCCTTGGACTTTTCTTCTCTCAGAGAAGAACAGTATAATGTGCCTTTTACACTAAAGGAACTGGAGGCAACAGTCTCAGCTTGCCAATCATCAACAGTTGGGCCCGATGACATTCATATTCGTATGTTACAACATTTACATCAGTCAGCCCTTGCAGTTTTGTTATGCCTTTTCAATCTTATTTGGTCACAAGGAGTTCTTCCACAGCTGTGGAAATCTGACATTGTTCTCCCTTTCCGCAAACTGGGTACTACGGGACATGAAGCCTCCCACTATCGTCCCATCGCTCTTACCAGTGCAGTTTGCAAAGTGATGGAACGTCTGGTAAATATACGTTTAGTGTGGTATTTAGAGACGCACAACAGTCTCTCCACTCGTCAATATGGCTTTCATAAGGGCCGTTCTACCATAGACCCCTTACTACGTTTGGATACGTATGTTCGTAATGCCTTTGTGAATAACCACTCGGTTATTGCCATATTTTTTTGACCTTGAGAAGGCATATGACACAACTTGGAGGTATAATATTTTGGCCGAAGCCCACTCCTTAGGCCTCCGAGGCAATCTACCATCTTTCCCTAAGAACTTTTTAACTGACAGACATTTCCGTGTTCGAGTCAATAATGTGCTCTCCTCGGACTTTGTCCAAGCTGAAGGTGTCCCTCAGGGATGTGTTCTGATCACAACACTTTTTCTCCTTGCTATAAATGATTTGGCTCTGTTCTTCCATCCAATACGTATTTGGTCATCATACTATGTAGATGACTTCGCTATTGCTTGTGCAGGCGCTGTCACCTCATTACAGTTTCTCTCCAGCATGCGGTAGACCGTGTTTCCAATTGGGCCACCACGCATGGGTTTAAATTTTCCATTACCAAAACTCGCCAAATTACTTTCACTAGATGCTCTGTCATCTCCGATCATCCTTTGTACCTCTATTGCTCCCGTATCCCTGAACGTGATAGTCAGGTTTCTAGGCCTTCTCTTTGACCGTAGGTTATCCTGGAAACCCCACATTACCTCTCCAAAGGCAACGTGTCACAGCCGGCTGATCCTTCTTAAAACCCTTGCTCATCTTTCATGGGGAGCTGATCGTCGAACTCTCCTTCGCCTGCATTCAGCCCTCATTTTATCAAAACTCGATTATGGTTACCATATCTATTCAGCGGCCTCTCCTGCTACTCTGTCTAGCCTTAACCCCATCCATCACCAAGGATTACGTTTATGCCTTGGTGCTTTTCGCTCTTCCCCTGTTGAGAGCCTCTATGCAGAAGCGAATGTTCCATCCTTGTCTGATCGCTGTGATGCCCATTGCCTTCGCTACAATGTGCGCTCTCATGATCTGCGCAATCCTTCCATTTATAGAATGGTCACTGATATTAGTAGACTTTCTTTATTTGTTTGCCGCCCGTTTGCTCCGTCCCTTCTCTCTTCACCTACATTCGCTCTTGTCTTCCCTTCAGTTACCACCTTTATATGTTCATGTAGCATCTCATTTTTCCCTACCCCCCTGGGAAGTTCCAGCTGTTCGGGTCTGTTCTTTCTCACTCCCTTGCTTGAAAGCCCAGCTGCTTAAGGTGGCTTCCTGCTCTCTTTTTCTTGACCACTTCCACTCTCATTCTTATACCATTGCCGTGTACACAGATGGCTCTAGATCTTCTGACGGCATCAGAGTCGCAGCAGTATTTCTGGACAGCGTCGTGCGAGGGCATTTACTATCTTCGGCTAGCATTTTTACTGCTGAATTGTATGCCATTCTTGCAGCACTTATTCGTATCGCATCTATGCCTGTGTCATCATTTGTGGTTGTCTCAGACTCCCTTAGTGCTCTACAGGCTGTACGGAAATTTGATACACTTCACCCTCTAGTTCTCCGTATCCAACTTTGGCTATGCCATATCTCTACCGAGCATAAAGATATTGTTTTTTGTTGGGTCCCTGGTCATGTTGACGTACAGGGCAATGAACAGGCAGACACTGCTGCGCAGTCAGCAGTACATGACCTACCAATTTTATATAGAGGTGTTCCATTTCCGGACTATTTTGCTGTAATAGCTACCCACCTTCACACCCGTTGGCAACAACGTTCATCTGCTTTGCTCAATAACAAACTTTGTTCTATTAAACCGAGTATAGGTTACTGGCCATCTTCTTGCCACTAGTGTCGAGGTTGGGAGAATACTCTCTCCCGCCTTCGGATTGGCCATACTCGTCTTACTCATGGATATCTCATGGAGAGGCACCCTGCTCCTCTCTGTGAGAATTGTCAGGTTCCATTATCGGTCAGCCACATTCTGTTAGAATGCCCACTTTATGAACGAGCACGCAGAATTTTCCTCGGTCGTCGTCTTTGCTCCGCTGCTCTCTCTTTACCTTCGCTTGTCGCTGATGGACCCACCTTTCATCCGGACTCTCTCGTTGACTTTTTGACAACTGACTTGCTCCACAAACTCTGATGATACCTTTAGCCCTTTCTACCTCAATCTCTTGCTACCCTCTACCCCTGCACTATCCCCTGCCCCGCTGTTTTCTGTAACCTACTAATCATCCCTCCCCCCTTCTGCTGCCCGATACCCTCGCTTCCTTCCCTACCCTGCAGCGCTGTATAGCCCTTGTGGCTTAACGCTTCTTTTTGATGATAATAATAATATTGCAATAAGGAATAACAGTAAAGCTTATATTTGTGTGAATAAAAATTACAAATTATTTTATAATTCATGTAATAATAATAATAATAATAATAATAATAATAATAATAATAATAATAATAATATGTATGATAATAATACATATAACAATAGTATAATATAATACAATAATAATAATAATAGTAATATGTTTAATAATAATATATAATAATGTACTACATATAACAATTATAATAGACAGCTTCTGAAGGCAGTCACTAGATGGCAGTGTTTACCACCACAAAGAGGGAGCAGTTGTGGCTGCCTCCACCTGTTACATAATGACATATTTTATTCATTCTAGAGTATATATCATGTTTCTATGTTATTCATATTGTTTGTCATATTAGATGAACTGTGATATATAAATAAGCCATATAGATGATAGTGAAATTATTCATGAAGTACACCTACCATCCGACTTACGACCTGCTCGACTTACGACCACTCGACTTACGCCCGTGTTTTTTATGCCAAATTTCTGGGAAATAAGCAACTATTTGTGTTGTACACAGTGTTTATCCTAAACCTTACAGTATAAAATACAGTACTAACAGCATAAAAAGTAAAGTAAATCATGAAATACCAAAATAAAACAATAAAATAGCCATTACAAAAACGTTTTGTTGATATTCAGTAGTAAAGTTCGACTTAGGACCATTTCGACTTACGACCGGTTTCTCGGAACCGAACTCGGTTGTAAGTCGGATGGTAGGTGTATTTTGCCCGGTCTCCAGAAAAACTCTTGTCCACCGCCGACACCGCCCATACCACTACATGAATGACATACTTTATTCATTCTAAAGTATATATCATGTTTCTATGCTGTTTATATTGTTATGTCATATTAAATGAACTGTGATAGATAAATAAGCCGTATAGATGATATTAGCTAAATTATTCATGAAGTATTTTGTCCAGTCTCCAGACAAACTCGTCCACTGCCGACACCGCCCATACCACCACATGAATGATATATTTTATTCATTTTAGAGTATATATCAGGTTTGTATGTTATTTATATTGTTTATTATGTCATATTAGATGAAATGAGATAGATAAATAAGCCGTAGAGTTGATATTAGCGAAATTATTGAAGTACAGAATTCCACTGGAACGGATTAATTGCATTTCAGTTAATTTAAATGAGGAAAATTAACTCTGCAAACGAGCAAATCCAGTTGCGAGCAAGGCCATGGAATGGATTAAACTTGCAAGTAGAGGTTCCACTGTACTTTTATTACATGCTATATCATACCTTGTATATTTATTTATCCTCCTCTTCATAAAATATGCATTACTTATTACCAAACCTCTTTCTACACATAGCTCAATTAAAGGCTCCCCATTTTCATTTACCCCTGGCACCCCAAATTTACCTACTACGTACTCCCTCCATAACATTTTTGCCCACTTTAACATTGAAATCCCCAACCACCATTACTTTTACTCTTGGTTCAAAACTCCCCATGCATTCACTCAACATTTCTCAAAATCTCTCTCTCTCCTCTGCACTTCTCTCTTCTCCAGGTGCATATATGCTTAATATAACCCACTTTTCACATCCAACCTTTATTTTACTCCACATAATCCTTGAATTAATACATTTGTAGTCCCTCTTTTCCTGCCATAACTTATCCTTCAACATCATTGCTACTTCTTTAGCTCCAACTCTATTTGAAACCCCTGACCTAATCCCATTTATTCCTCTCCACTGAAACTCTCCCACCCCCTTCAGCTTTGTTTCACTTAAAGCGAGGACATTCAGCTTCTTCTCATTCATAACATCCACAGTCATCTCTTTCTTATCATTTGCACAACATCCACGCACATTCAGATTTCCCACTTTGACAATTTTCTTCTTATTCTTTTTTAGTAATTATTACAAGAAAAGGGGTTACTAGCCCATTGTTCCCGGCATTTTAGTTGACTTTTACAACATGCATGGCTTACGGAGGAAAGACTCTTATTCCACTTCCACATGGATATAAAAGGAAAAGTAATAAGACCAAGAACTATTAAAATATCAAGAACTATCAAGAACTATTATGAAAACTCAGAGTGTGTATAAATGAACATGTACATGTATGTGTAGTGTGATCTAAGTGTAAGTAGAAGTAGCAAGACGTACCTGTAATCTTGCATATTTATGAGACAAAAGACACCAGCCATCTTACCATCATGTAAAACAATTACAGCCTTTCGTTTCACACTCACTTCGCTTAGTGTAACAGGTTGTACAGGTCCTCCATCACAAATCCGGCATCATTGGGACCTGTAGTGTGCCGGATTACTGAGTTTGCCAAATTACAGAGTGGTTTGGTTAGAATACACTTAATAAAATTAGCCAACTTGACTTGCACAGTTCATTGAACATCGGCAAAAATCGAACATTTCCGCTACTTTGAGCTCAATTTCAAGGTACTTTTCATCATGAAAGCAATCAAAATCATGTCTATTTCTGTAATATATCTTCCATTCTATCAAATGAGTCCAAAAAAATGAGAATACAGCCATAAAAACCATACAAAAATATACTGCAAAGAGGCGGCTAATGGCTGAGAAGTGAACTCCCTTATTTATCGTCCGTCTTTTTCATTTTTGTTGTACGTTAAGAAGCATCTTTCCATCATACATTGCCCAAGTTTCAATGAGATAGCCCAACAAACAACCGAAAAAAAAAATATTTACCAAAAATCATATATGGCAAGCCCAAGCCAGGTACTGGAAATAAGTCACTTGTCTGACTTTTCTGGGTTATCCTTGGTTCTCTATACATACACTGATATGTATGATAATCTATGTAATTGTATTTGTGTATACCTGAATAAACTTATTTACTTTTAGTCTGTCAACTGAGTACAAGAAACTGCCCATTCACTTATTTGAACTACCCAATAAAGTGGTCAGAAATTGGCAATTTGGCCGATTTCACACAAATTTCAACAGATGCCAATTTCAAGATAGGGTCCAGAATAAACAATGCAGACATTCCTGGCACTAAAATAACATTTTCTCTGTTCATTAGTCACGGCTACATTAGGAATTTTTATTCACAAAAAAATAGAAGATTTACTGTTATGCAGACTGCTGCATTATTGTAAGAATTGTATAAATAATGTCAATCCATTCTTGACTCCGTACTGGAATTTGGACTGGCAGGCGTACAGGTATTGGATGGTGACGTCATTTGTTTACTCTTGAGCTTCGCTAAAGAATAGAACATTTTCGCTACTGTGAGTGCAATTTCAATGTACTTTTCTTCATGAAAGCAATCAAGATCATATCTATTTCTGTAATATATCTTTCATTCTGTCAAATGAGACCGAAAAAATGAGAATATAACCATAACCATACAAAAATATACCACTAAGCGGCCGCTAATGGCTGAGAAGTGAACTCCGCTATTTATGGTCTGATTTCTTTCATTTTTGGTGTACATGAAGAAGTATCTTTCCATCATACATTGCCCAAGTTTGAATAAGATAACCCAACAAACAACTGAGAAAATAATAATAATAATAATAATAATAATATTTACTACACGCACATGTACAAGGTATACAGGCCTAGCTGACATCAGTGACATACTACTGTATAGAAAGGCACTTGTTATGCTGAGTATTTCAAGAAAATTAGGTCAGTGTCCCAGGATATAACACCCACACTAGTCGACTAACACCCAGGTACCCATTTACTGATGGGTAAACATAGACAACAGGTGTAAAGAAACAGGCCTAATGTTTCTACCCTGGCTGGGAATCGAATATTTACCAAAAATCATATATGGCTAACCCAAGCCAGGTACTAAAAATAAGCCAGGTTGACTTTTTTGGGGTTATCCTAGGTTCTCTACACATATGCTGCTATGTGTAATAATCTATAGAGAGAAAATAACTTTTTTTCATGTTTATGGTGGAGCACAAGTGTATATCATAGTTAGCCCTGTGCTATACTCCATTTTCTCTAATATAAGCCCCCAAGACAAGGATAGGAGAATGGTATTTGTTTACCATATCCTCTTCATAACTCTGTCGAACTGCTCAGTGTTATGCCAAATATTATTCATTCTGGAGTATTTAACATGTTTTATGTTATTTATATTGTTTCTTATGTCATATTAGATCAATTGTGATAGGCAAATAAGCTGTAGTGTTGATAATAGTGTAATAATAAAGCATATTCTCCTGCATCATGAGACTGAGCTCATGGCAACTGACAGTGGCTTCAAAGTCACCTTATCTTTAACCCTTTCAGGGTCCATCCCGTAGATCTACGGCTTTATGTTCAGGGTCCAAACCGTAGATCTACGCCATGAGCTCAGCTCACTCTGATAAACTGTGAGTGGTACATTTGGGCCTAGATATGAGAGAATACATCTATGTGGTATGTGTGCACCACATAAAACAGATCCTGCAGCACACTGTGTATAATGAGAGAAAAAAAATGAAATCATGATTTTTCGATTAAAACAGCAACTTTGCAGTGTTTTTTCGTATGTTTTTTATAGTTGTATTTGCGATTTCTTGGTCTCATTTGATAGAATGGAAGACATTACAGAAATAGAGATGATTTTGATTGGTTTTAGCATTGGAAATGGCTTGAAACTGAGCTCAAAGTAGCGGAAATGTTAAATTTTTGCCGATATTCGAGTGTAAACAAACGACCTCACACGTCTAATACACGTCAGCTGGTGGGTCTAATATACATTCACAAATATCGTGATGATATTTATACAATTATTACAGTATTGCATAACAGTAAATCTTCTATTTTTTGGTGTGAATAAAAATTCATTATGTGAATAAAAAATCAAAATGGAATTTATTTGTAAAGCCTCAAAACATAACTAATGAACAGAGGAAATGTTAGTTTAGTGCCAGGAATGCCTACATTGTTCATTCTGGACCCTATTTTGAAATTGGAATATTTTGAACTTTGTGTTAAATTGGCCAAATTAACAATTTCCGATCTCTTTATTTTGTAGTTGAAACAGTTGACTTGGCGATTTCTTGTGCTCAATCGATAGAATAGAAGTAATACTAGTGAAATAGCTAAGAATTTGGTTGATTGGAATAATGTAATTGGCCTAAAATGGGAGTCAAAGTCGGCAAAATCGCCGATTCGTAAATATCGCTGACACATCAAAATTCGCGAGAGCATAATTTCGTCAATTTTCCACCAAATTTCGTACTTTTTGTTTTATTACCTTCACAAAAAGATTCTCTACGATTTCATAAGAAAAAATAACAAATTTTTTTTTTTAAATTCTTGGACACTGGTGCGTGACTCCAGATTTGGGCCTTGGACCCTGAAAGGGTTAATGGATAATGTACTGTGTAGGTGCTTTACATAATGAGAAGCATTTCTTTTATTCATTGGAACCATGGCTAGGGCTAAAAGTAAGCAGGTTAAAACAATAAATGGAGAAAAAGAAATTTGAATGACTTATGCAGCAAGTAGTGCCACCAAACAGTACCAGCAGGTTGGTGTGGCAACCCTGGAAATTTGAAATTATGCTAGCCAAAATTAGTGCCAAATAACTGAAGGAACCAAATAACTGATTGCCGGATTTGTGATGGCGGACCTGTAGTTGGTATGGAGGTTGTGTGGTACACACATGTCATATTATGATTGCTTATGAGGGAGTAGGGATGATATGCTCATTTTTTTTTCCTCCAAGCCCAGGCTTCCTTGGTAACTCCAATCATCCAGGCTATTGCTGTCTTGCTTAACCCTTTCAGGGTCCAAGGCCCAAATCTGGAGTCACGCACCAGTGTCCAAGAATTTAAAAAAAAAAAAATTGTTATTTTTTCTTATGAAATCGTAGAGAATCTTTTTGTGAAGGTAATAAAACAAAAAGTACGAAATTTGGTGGAAAATTGACGAAATTATGCTCTCGCGAATTTTGATGTGTCAGCGATATTTACGAATCGGCGATTTTGCCGACTTTGACTCCCATTTTAGGCCAATTACATTATTCCAATCAACCAAATTCTTAGCTATTTCACTAGTATTACTTCTATTCTATCGATTGAGCACAAGAAATCGCCAAGTCAACTGTGTCAACTACAAAATAAAGTGATTGGAAATTGTTAATTTGGCCAATTTAACACAAAGTTCAAAATATTCCAATTTCAAAATAGCGTCCAGAATGAACAATGTAGGCATTCCTGGCACTAAACTAACATTTCCTCTGTTCATTAGTTATGTTTTGAGGCTTTACAAATAAATTCCATTTTGATTTTTTATTCACATAATGAATTTTTATTCACACCAAAAAATAGAAGATTTACTGTTATGCAATACTGTAATAATTGTATAAATATCATCACCATATTTGTGAATGTATATTAGACCCACCAGCTGACGTGTATTAGATGTGTGAGGTCGTTTGTTTACTCTTGAATATTGGCAAAAATTTAACATTTCCGCTACTTTGAGCTCAGTTTCAAGCCATTTCCAATGCTAAAACCAATCAAAATCATCTCTATTTCTGTAATATGTCTTCCATTCTATCAAATGAGACCAGGAAATCGCAAATACAACTATAAAAAACATACGAAAAAACACTGCAAAGTTGCTGTTTTAATCGAAAAATCATGATTTCATTTTTTTTCTCTCATTATACACAGTGTGCTGCAGGATCTGTTTTATGTGGTGCACACATACCACATAGATGTATTCTCTCATATCTAGGCCCAAATGTACCACTCACAGTTTATCAGAGAGAGCTGAGCTCATGGCGTAGATCTACGGTTTGGACCCTGAACGTAAAGCCGTAGATCTACGGGACGGACCCTGAAAGGGTTAAATGTGAAACAGATATCTTCGCCTTACCTGGGCACACAGCCATACATAACTATGTCTGATCAAATAGGGGGAGGCACTGCAATCTACTACTATAATTAATTAATATGTATTAACTATACATGTGCCAGGGATGAACATGGCAAATGTATATTTACTAAATTTACAACCAAAAATTTAAAGACAGTATAGTTGGAGCAGTCTACAGGTTACCTCATACTAGTACTCACGCCTAATAATTAACAAGCAGTTAAACAGTCTTTAACCCCATCATTGGCTGTGCCATAGTACAGCCTCTCCTCACTGACAGTTCCATTCCTAAGACCACATTAGTGAATGAATTTGTCGCTAATCGAGGAACCACCCCTTACTGATACTTCAAAAATGTCACTACCTGAAATTAAAACATTCAGTTTTATGTTTGCTGTGGAAATCCTTTCACTCTCTTCATTATTAACCCTTTCAAAGTTGGCAGGCCCTCTCCTAAACTTGTTCTCAGGGTCGGAAATTTTTCGAGAAAAAAAAAAAAAAATCTTATGAAATGATAAGCTTTTCCCGATCATAATGACACCAAAAGTATAAAATTTGATGGAAAACTTAGGGAATTATGGTCTCACGAAGTTAGCAGTCTCAACGATGTTTACGCATCGGTGATTTTGCCCACTTAGAGCGCTATTTTCGGCCAATTCCTATGTACCAGTCAACAAAAATCATAACTATTTCACTAGAACTCCATTTTTTCTATCGAATGAGTACAAGAAACCACCCATTTACCGATTTCAACTATCCAATAAAGTGGTCCGATATTGGCAATTTTTGTGTGAAATTGGCAATTTTGCCAATTTCACACAAATTTCAAAAGATGCCAATTTCCAAACAGGGTCCAGAATAAACAAGACAGACATTCCTCACACTAAAATAACATTTCCTCTGTTTATTAGTCATGTCCCTAGGCCTCTTACATTTCTCTTGCTTTCCACTTTGAATTTTTATTCTCACGGACTGAACCAAGATGCCCTCCATCCAGCCAATTTACCAACAGCTTAAGGAAGAATTGAGGATGGCGAAGATGGAGATTCGGCAACTGACCGAGGAAACTGGTCAGTGGCTGGACAGCAGGGAACGAAGTTGACGATCAAGAAGACGAATGGAAAGGTAGAAACGATGAAGAAAGAGACTGCTGTGGAAAATGTTGTGGAAACATCTAATACATTCTCAGGCTACCCGACAAATGTGAGTCGACTACTGGGAACGTCACGACGAACGACACCAAGGAAGGTAAGAATATTGTTGTTGTTGGGGATAGCCAAGTTAGGTATATGGATAGGGCATTCTGCTTGAAGGACAGGAGTAGGAGACAGAGAGTTAGCTTTCCTGGGGGCTGGGATGGAGGATATTGTTAGCCGTCTGGATTACATCATGAGAGGTAATGGGAGCAATCCTATTACCTGTTTCAGTGCTGGAGGCAACGATGTTGGCAGATGTAGGAGTGAAGACCTGATTAGCAGGTATAGGTCAGCAATAGAAATAATTAGGAGGAAGGGTGGGAACCCTGTCATATGTGGTATTTTGCCAAGGAGAGGAGTTGGAAATGAATGGTTGTCCAGGGCAATTGGTGTCAATTGCTGGCTGCACAAATACTGTAAGGAAAATGCTGTAACATTCATTGACAACTGGGACCTCTTCTATGGCAGAAATGACATGTATGCCAGGGATGGGGTTCACTTATCTAGGTCTGGGATGGGGGCACTGGCAACTGCAGTGGAGGGAACTGTTAGGACTTGAAATTAGGAATAGTTAGTGGTATGGGTTTTGGCAGGAAAACAGTGAAGTCTCAGTGTAGTAATATTATGAGTTCTAGGGGAACTAGTAATAAGCAGAACGAGGTAGATATTGAAAAGCCAGTGATACTAGGTGATAGGGACAGTAATAGGTTTAGTAGAAAAACAGAAATAAGCAGGAAGGGTAAAGAGAAAGGAGAGTCTTTCAATGTTTATTATGCTAATAGCCGTAGTGCTAGGAATAAGATGGACGAATTGAGATTAGTTGCTAGTGCACGTTACATTGATGTATTTGCCTTAACTGAGATGGTTTAATTCAAAAAGTCGGGACATGCCTGCGGAATGTCACATTCAGGGTTTTAAATTGTTCCAAGTAGATAGAAGTATCGGGAAGGGGGGTGGGGTGGCATTGTATGTCCGAGATCGCTTGAACTGTTGCATAAAAACGGGTATTAAGTCTAAAGTAACACATACAGAGTCTGTTTGGATAGAATTTTCAGAGGGGCATGAAAAATTGATTTTAAGTGTGATATACCATCCCCCAAACTTAGATAGGGACCAAGGGAGACTACTATGGGAGGAAATTGTTAAGGCCACAAGGCACGATAATGTAGTAATTCTAGGAGACTAACATTAGTCATATTGATTGGAATTTCTTGACTGGGAATTTAGAATCATACGACTTCTTAGAAGTAGTTCAGGATTGTTTTTTGATGCAGTTTGCGACAGAACCTACAAGGGGAAATAACCTGCTTGACTTAGTTCAGGCAAACAATGAATCCCTTGTTAATAATTTAGAAATTTCAGAGGAACTGGGTGCTAGCGACCACAAATCAATTACATTTAGCATTGAATGGAAGTATGATAGTAGGGATAACTCGGTAACAGTCCCAGATTTTCGCATAGCAGATTACGATGGGCTTAGAGAACACTTATCATCTATTGACCGGGGTAACGAAGAGAGCTATCAATATGACAGTTTTCTGAACACTATACATGCTGCTCAAAGAACGTTTATCCCGTATAAAGAAATTAGATCAAATAGAAATGACCCAAAATGGATGAATAATAGGCTGAAATATCTACTAGGGCATAAGAAAGGAATTTATAGGCGTATCAAAAGAGGCGAGGGTCATCTTATGAATCGGTATATTGACATTAAGAGGGACATTAAAAAGGGGATAAGAAAAGCTAAAAGGGACTATGATATTAAAGTTGCTAAGGATTCAAAAACTAACCCAAAAAGTTTTTTCCAGGTCTATAGAACAAAAGTTAGAGATAAGATAGGTCCCCTTAAAAATAACTATGGGCATCTTACTGACAAGGAGAATGAAATGTGCTCAATTTTAAATAATTATTTTCTCTTGGTTTTTACACAGGAAGACACTAACAATATCCCAGTAATTAATTTTTATAGTGGGCCTGAAGAAGATAAATTATGTAACATCACAGTCACTAGTGAAATGGTTATGAAACAAATAGACCGACTGAAGCAAAATAAGTCGCCGGGTCCTGATGAGCTTTTTTCAAGGGTTCTTATGGGGGAACTCCTTGTAGCGGTAATGAGGGTATCGGTCTGAGGAATTGGACCTTTTGGTTTTCTTCCTCTGACCGAACCTAATTACCCCCCAATCCTCCCTTCCTTACCCCACCCTCCCCATACCCCAGATTTTTCCCCTTTCCTCCCCTCTCCCCACCCTCTCCTTGTTTCCCGTCCACTTTTTGTCCTCTGGGGTCCTGCCCTCTGGCATTACAGTTTCTAGGTAGGGGTGGTATGCCAAGGCTTGTCCCACTCTGTGATGTCCCTCGGGAGTGGTGTGGTTTGCTGTGGAATCTGAATTGTCTGAAGGTGCCCTGCTCCCATCCCCGATTTCCGGGAAGTGGGCGAGGTGCCCTTCAGGTAATTGGTGTATCTCCAGAAGCTGCCTGTAGGTTCTAGGGTGTGGCAGCCGAAGGAGGAATGCTTTGTGGCGGGTTTCCGACCGCCTTTTCTTTTGTCCGCCGAGGTAGCTCGGTAGATGTGAGGCTGCTATCCCAGAATGCTGGTTTACTGGCGTGAAGGGTAGGGTATGGCATGGGTCCCATGCTGCATCTTCACTGCCAGCGGGCTTGAGGCCCTCTCGGATGAGGGGAGGAGCTTTCTGCCCCTCCATGTCTCCTAGCGACTGTCCCTCCACTGTCCCTCTTTTTTTTTTTTCTTTCCTTCTTTCTTTTTTTCTTAAAATAACAAGAAAGGAGATATCACAAAAGAAGAACCTTCATTGTGGAGTCTTCACTCAGTGAAAACTTTCCTCCTCCCAAACCCCTTTCTGATCCCACACCCTGTTCTGACCCGGCTTCATTATCGGTCCATTCTCTCTACTCTTCTCATACCCCTGTACCTTCTGCCAGTGACGCTTCGTCACCTGCTTCAAGTGCTGCGGCGTCACCCATTTCTGTTCATGCTGCTGCTTCTCACAGCCTTTCACAATGCATCCGGCTTCCCTGAATATGATGCAACGGTTTTCGGATCACCCACCTCCCTCAGGTCAGGCCGCCTGCCGTTCTACTCCTAAATGTTCAAGACAACTTACTGACGACAGTTCGTCAATAATAGCTCAAAAACGACCTACATGACACTCACTACCTTTGCGTACCAGGCTAACGAGTAAGCAACGGACAAAATTCTTTTCCTTACAGAAGACGTCTCAAACCGATTATCTTTCTGATCATGAAATTGGTTAAACTCTCTTATGGCACATTGGCCAAAATGTATCCTTCCATGCTCTTTGAAGCAGTGCGCGTGTTGTAACAGTGCAGAATTCAAAGCAAGCTCATGCTCTCCTGCATCACTTCCATAGATAACATACCAGTCACTGTTTGTAAGCACACTACTCTTAATTCTTGGAGTGGTACTGTGGTCTTATTGCGTACCATTGTACAGAGTGATTTTTTGTCTTGCAGTGAGGATATTTTAGAACAATTAGTTCTTCAGAACCTTCCTATTCTTATGGTAGATATGTACATCCTGCCTTCTCGTGGGCAGAGGTGCTTTCCTAGTAACACCGCTTGTTTAACCTTTGACTACCATGAACTTCCGTCCTCTGTCTATATTGTAGGACATCACTTAGAGGTCTGTCATGTAGTTTCCACTCCCAACAGTGTCGTAATTGCTAGTGTTTTGGACACCCCGCTAAACACTGCAGATCTGCGGCAGAATGCCCGATCTGCATTGCAGCAGATCGTTCCACTACGTCTTGTAGTCTTCCCCCTCTTGTCTCAATAGCAAGGAACCTCATCCTTCTTTTTCACGCCATTGCCAGTTTATCGTAATGAATGAGAGATCCATTATCTTAAGGAGCGTTAGGGCCTCGCCTACACTATAGCGCTCTATCAGCTCCACTTTCAAGGTAAAATCCCTCGTGTCCCATATGCTCAGATAACCTGAAAACCTCCAACATCGATGGTCCTCCTGCCTCCCAATCCTTCTGCATCCTTGTCTTCTGGGGTTGCCCCATTTTCTAATTCTTTTGCAGTTTTATCCTCTGACACCCCTACCACCGTATCACTTCCTACTTCTACTTCATCTCGCTCGCTTGCTTCTCAGTCTACAAGACCTCACTAACCTACTCTTTCTTCACGTCCATCACCTGCACATAATATATCTTCTACCTCAGATTCTATTTCTCACCCCCTTTCCACCTCTCACACGCAGGTAGAGGTTCACCCCCCCCCCTCGTGTAGTCCCCTCTTCCCCTGTTCACCCCCGTCTTCCTCCATAGTTGCCCTCTCCTCTTCCACCCCAGCCGATACATCTCTCCAGATTCATACTACCTGCCCCCCTCAGACCTCTTTGGTTGTTTCCATAGTTACTCCGACCTTTACTTGCAATGCCTCTTCTGTCTCTGACATCATGGCATTGTCGGCTTCCTTAATAACTGAGATGTTAGACACTATGTCCAGCTATATTGCGGAGATGACACCCCTGATGGACACCAACGTGCCTCCTACTCCCTCTATTTCATGACCCTCGCAACAATCTACTCCTCCGCAACATTCTAATTCTTCCTTGCTTACATGCTTACTGTTACCCCACACGTTGGCTTTACAGATCACTAAATGCCCATAGGTTTTATCGTTTCTTATTGTTGCCCATTTTATATCTGTACATAATGTCTTTTTACAATGGAATATTCATGGGCTTAGGGGCAATCGAGAAGAACTCCAAGTGTTGCTCTCCCAGTTGTCCCCAGTATATGTTGGGTTGCAAGAGCCCAAAATTCGTTCTCCTGTCATTCGCCCCGTTTTGGGCTACATGCTGTTACATTCTTCTGATCCTTTACCTGACGAATCATTTAATGAAAGCTCCCTTCATGTGCGCACTGATATAACGTATCAACAAGTTTTTGTTCATTCCCCACTGCATTATACTGCAGCTTGTATTTATTTACACAGATTGTTTACAGTTTGCTCTCTTTATCTTTCTCCCTCCAGTGCATTCTGTATCTCTGATATCGTGTTCTTAATTTCTTCTCGACCACCGCTCGCCATCACCTGTGGGGAGGGTCCCACTGCAACTCTTGTGGTGATCAGCTCGACACTCTTCTCGCTTCTCATCCTCTTTGTTTTAAATATGGGTGTTTCTACCCATTTTGACTTTCACACTCAGTCTCTTTCCTGCATTGATCTTTCTATCTGTTCCTCGCCCAATGCACTTGATTTCACGTGGTCAGTTCTTCCAGATTTACATGAAAGTGATCACTTTCCTATCCTTACTTCTTCTACATATACCTGACAGTTTCGTAGCCCTCGTTGGTAATTTGCTCGAGCAGATTGGGACTTATACTGTACTCCCATCTTACCACCGGTTACAAGGACCCCCTTTCGTTGTCTATTGATGAACTGGAGCACCAGTTTTCGACCTTAGTCCTAACTGCAGCGATGTGTTCTATCCCCCAAATCTCAGGTAGGCATTCAAAGACATGCGTACCTTGGTGTGCATGTTATATCAATATAACCGTACCGTGGAGCACCTGTTGGATTTTAAGGAATGCAAAATGGAACTCTGTGAACCATTAACTAATATTTTTAATCTATCTCTTCAAACAGGTGTAGTGTCTGATATGTGAAAGATGGCTAATGTAATTCCTGTTTTTAAAGCAGGGGACAAGTCGTTACTGTCAAATTACCGCCCAATAAGCTTGACCTCAATTGTAGGCAAATTACTATTCAATTATAGCTGAGATTATAAGAAGCCATCTTGATAAGCATAGCTTGATTAATGATACTCAGCATGGATTCACGAGAGGCCGTTCTTGTCTAACTAATTTATTAACTTTCTTCACTAAAGCTTTTGAGGCTGTTGATCACGATAAAGAATTTGATATTATTTACTTAGATTTTAGTAAGGCTTTTTTTGATAGAGTTCCGCACCAAAGACTGTTAAAGAAAGTGGCAGCTCATGGCATTGAGGGAAAAGTGCTCTCGTGGATCGAGTCATGGCTCACAGACAGGAAGCAGAGGGTGTCCATAAATGGGGTTAAATCCGAGTGGGGATCTGTAACAAGTGGCGTACCATAGGGATCAGTCTTAGGCCCGTTGTTGTTTATAATATATATCAATGACGTTGGTGAGGGTATTACTAGTAATATGAGCAAATTCACCGATGACACAAAGATAGGTAGGATAATTGATTCAAATGTAGATGTTAGGGAACTTCAGGAGGATTTAGACAAACTCTATTCTTGGTCAGAAAAGTGGCAGATGCAGTTCAATGTAGATAAATGCAAGGTTCTGAAGCTCAGGAGTGTCCATATCCCTAGCACTTATAAGTTAAATAATGTAGAACTTAGCCATACAGTTTGCGAAAAGGACTTGGGGGTTATGGTGAGCAGCAACCTTAAACCAAGACAGCAATGCCTAAGTGTACGTAATAAGGCAAATAGATTATTGGGATTTATATCAAGAAGTGTAAGCAACAGAAGTCCAGAGGTTATACTGCAGCTTTATACATCATTAGTAAGGCCTCACCTAGATTATGCAGCTCAGTTCTGGTCTACATATTACAGAATGGATATAAATTCGTTAGAAAACATTCAGCGTAGAATGACTAAATTAATACATAGCATAAGAAATCTTTGCTATGAACATAAGAACATAAGAATGGAGGAACACTGCAGAAGGCCTACTGGCCCATGCGAGGCAGGTCCTTATCAAAACGACCTCTACCTAAAGCTACCCAAGAAATAACTCCCGTACCCAATGACACCAATCAAACCCAGCCCCTCCCACTCATATATTTGTCCAGTCTCTTCTTAAAGCTACCCAAGGTCCTAGCCTCTATCACCCCACTGGGAAGACTGTTCCATGCATCTACAACTCTGTTAGAAAACCAGTACTTACCTATGTCCTTTCTAAATCTAAATTTATCCAACTTAAATCCATTATTTCTGGTTCTTACCTGGTTCGACACCCTCAGTACTTTATTAATATCTCCCTTGTTTATGCCCGTCATCCACTTATACACTTCAATGATATCTCCCCTCATTCTACGCCTCTCCAGAGAGTGGAGATTTAAGGCTTTAAGTCTATCTTCATACGGGAGGTTCCTTACACAGTAAATCATTTTAGTCATTCTTCTCTGTATGTTCTCTAATGAGTCTATATCCATCCTGTAGTAAGGGGACCAAAACTGAGCAGAATAATCTAAATGAGGCCTCACTAGTGATGTATAGAGCTGTAAAATAACTTTTGGACTTCTGTTAATTATACTTCTTGAGATAAATCCAAGTAATCTGTTGGCCTTGTTGCGCACACTAAGGCACTGCTGTCTTGGATTTAGATTTCTGCTCACCATGACTCCCAAGTCCTTTTCACATTCTGTATGATCAAGCTCTATTTCACCTAGATTATAGCTTCTAGGGTTATTTTCATTACCAAGGGCTAGTATCTTACACTTATCGACACTGAACTTCATTCTGTAATATGGAGACCAGAACTGAGCTGCATAATCCAGGTGAGGCCTTACCAATGATGTATAAAGCTGCAGTATGACCTCTGGACTTCTGTTGCTTACACTTCTTGATATAAATCCCAGTAATCTATTTGCCTTATTACGTACGCTTAGGCATTGCTGTCTTGGTTTAAGGTTGCTGCTCACCATAACCCCCAAGTCCTTTTCGCAATCTGTATGGCTAAGTTCTACATCATTTAACTTATAAGTGCTAGGGTTATGGACACTCCCGAGCTTCAGAACCTTACATTTATCCACATTGAACTGCATCTGCCACTTTTCTGACCGAGAACAGAGTTTGTTTAAATCCTCCTGAAGTTCCATAACATCTACATTTGAATCAATTATCCTACCTATCTTTGTGTCATTGGCGAATTTGCTCATATCACTAGTGATTCCCTCATCAAGATCATTGATATATATTATAAACAACAACGGGCCCAAGACTGATCCCTGTGGAACGCCACTTGTTACAGATCCCCACTCGGATTTAACCCCATTCATGGACACATGGACACACAAGGATGTCAGCCACAGCACCGTGTCTTCCTTTGCAGATGACACCCGAATCTGCATGACAGTGTCTTCCATTGCAGACACTGCAAAGCTCCAGGCAGACATCAACCAAATCTTTCAGTGGGCTGCAGAAAACAATATGAAGTTCAACGATGAGAAATTTCAATTACTCAGATATGGTAAACATGAGGAAATTAAATCTTCATCAGAGTACAAAACAAATTCTGGCCACAAAATAGAGCGAAACACCAACGTCAAAGACCTGGGAGTGATCATGTCGGAGGATCTCACCTTCAAGGACCATAACATTGTATCAATCGCATCTGCTAGAAAAATGACAGGATGGATAATGAGAACCTTCAAAACTAGGGAGGCCAAGCCCATGATGACACTCTTCAGGTCACTTGTTCTATCTAGGCTGGAATATTGCTGCACACTAACAGCACCTTTCAAGGCAGGTGAAATTGCCGACCTAGAAAATGTACAGAGAACTTTCACGGCGCGCATAACGGAGATAAAACACCTCAATTATTGGGAGCGCTTGAGGTTCCTAAACCTGTATTCCCTGGAACGCAGGAGGGAGAGATACATGATTATATACACCTGGAAAATCCTAGAGGGACTAGTACCGAACTTGCACACGAAAATCACTCATTACGAAAGCAAAAGACTTGGCAGACGATGCACCATCCCCCCAATGAAAAGCAGGGGTGTCACTAGCACGTTAAGAGACCATACAATAAGTGTCAGGGGCCCGAGACTGTTCAACTGCCTCCCAGCACACATAAGGGGGATTACCAACAGACCCCTGGCAGTCTTCAAGCTGGCACTGGACAAGCACCTAAAGTCAGTTCCGGATCAGCCGGGCTGTGGCTCGTATGTTGGTTTGCGTGCAGCCAGCAGCAACAGCCTGGTTGATCAGGCTCTGATCCACCAGGAGGCCTGGTCTCAGACCGGGCCGCGGGGGCGTTGACCCCCGGAACTCTCTCCAGGTAAACTCTGGTTTAGAAAGACACGTAAGCAAACACTATGACATATTTATTAGAAAATGTTTCGGTCCTGGGACCTTGATCACTTCTTACATACAGAGGTAGAAAGACATTATATATATAGGCGGAGAGTGAGGTGTGAGTGACTCTCCGCCTATATATATAATGTCTTTCTACCTCTGTATGTTAGAAGTGATCAAGGTCCCAGGACCGAAACGTTTTCTAATAAATATGTCGTAGTGTTTGCTTACGTGTCTTTCTAAACCAACTTGTCGGTATTTATTACCAAGGTTTATACCATGGACACACTCTGCTTCCTGTCTGTGAGCCATGACTCAATCCACGAGAGCACTTTTCACCCAAGGCCATGAGCTGCCACTTTCTTTAACAGTCTATGGTGCAGAACTCTATCAAAAGCCTTACTAAAATCTAAGTAAATAATATCAAATTCTTTATCGTGGTCAACAGCCTCAAAAGCTTTACTGAAGAAAGTTAATAAATTAGTTAGACAAGACCGGCCTCTTGTGAATCCATGCCGAGTATCATTAATCAAGCTATGCTTATCGAGATGGCTTCTTATAATCTCAGCTATAATTGACTCTAGTAATTTGCCTACAATTGAGGTCAGGCTTATTGGGTGGTAATTTGACGGTAACGACTTGTCCCCTGTTTTAAAAATAGGAATTACATTAGCCATCTTCCACTTATCAGACACTACACCTGTTTGAAGAGATATATTAAAAATATTAGTTAATGGTTCACAGAGTTTCATTTTGCATTCCTTAAGAACCCTTGAAAAAATATCATCAGGACCCGGTGACTTATTTTGCTTCAGTCTGTCTATCTGCTTCACAACCATTTCACTAGTGACTGTGATGTTACATAATTTATCTTCTTTTAGCCCACTATAAAAATTAATTACTGGAATATTGTTAGCGTCTTCCTGTGTAAAGACCGAGAGAAAATAATTACTTAAAATCGAGCACATTTCATTCTTTTTGTCAGTAAGATGCCCATAGTTATTTTTAAGGGGACCTATCTTATCTCTAACTTTTGTTCTATAGACCTGGAGAAAGCTTTTTGGGTTAGTTTTAGAATCCCTAGCAACTTTAATTTCATAGTCCCTTTTAGCTTTTCTTATCCCCTTTTTAATGTCCCTCTTAATGTCAATATACTGATTCATAAGATGACCCTCGCCTCTTTTGATACGCCTATAAATTCCTTTCTTATGCCCTAGTAGATATTTCAGCCTATTATTCATCCATTTTGGGTCATTTCTATTTGATCTAATTTCTTTATACGGGATAAACGTTCTTTGAGCCTCATGTATAGTGTTCAGAAAACTGTCATATTGATAGCTCTCTTCGTTACCCCAGTCAACAGATGATAAGTGTTCTCTAAGCCCGTCATAATCTGCTAAGCGAAAATCTGGGACTGTTACCGAGTTATCCCTACTATCATACTTCCATTCAATGCTAAATGTAATTGATTTGTGGTTGCTAGCACCCAGTTCCTCTTAAATTTCTAAATTATTAACAAGGGATTCATTGTTTGCCTGAACTAAGTCAAGCAGGTTATTTCCCCTTGTAGGTTCTGTCACAAACTGCTTCAAAAAACAATCCTGAACTACTTCTAAGAAGTCGTACAATTCTAAATTCCCAGTCAAGAAATTCCAATCAATATGACTAAAGTTAGTCTCCTAGAATTACTACGTATCGTGCCTTGTGGCCTTAACAATTTCCTCCCATAGTAGTCTCCCTTGGTCCCTATCTAAGTTTGGGGGATGGTATATCACTCCTAAAATCAGTTTTTCATGCCCCTCTGAAAATTCTATCCAAACAGACTCTGTATGTGTTACTTCAGACTTAATACCCGTTTTTATGCAACTGTTCAAGGGATCTCAGACATACAATGCCACCCCACCCCCCTTCCCGATACTTCTATCTACTTGGAACAATTTAAAACCCTGAATGTGACATTCCGCATGCATGTCCCGCCTTTTTTAATTAAACCACGTCTCAGTTAAGGCAAATACATCAATGTTACCTGCACTAGCAACTAATCTCAACTCGTCCATCTTATTCCTAGCACTACGGCTATTAGCATAATAAACATTGAAAGACTCTCTCTTTACCCTTCCTGCTCATTTCTGTTTTTCTACTAAACCTATTACTGTCCCTATCACCTAGTATCACTGGCTTTTCAATATCTACCTCGTTCTGCTTATTACTAGTTCCCCTAGAACTCATAATATTACTACACTGAGACTTCACTGTTTTCCTGCCAAAACCCATACCACTAACTATTCCTTGTTTAAAGTCCTAACAGCTCCCTCCACTGCAGTTGCCAGTGCCCCCACCCCAGACCTAGATAAGTGAATCCCATCCCTGGCATACATGTCATTTCTGCCATAGAAGAGGTCCCAGGTGTCAATGAATGTTACAGCATTTTCCTTACAGTATTTGTGCAGCCAGCAATTGACACCAATTGCCCTGGACAACCATTCATTTCCAACTCCTCTCCTTGGCAAAATACCACATATGACAGGGTTCCCACCCTTCCTCCTAATTATTTCTATTGCTGACCTATACCTGCTAATCAGGTCTTCACTCCTACGTCTGCAAACATCGTTGCCTCCAGCACTGAGACAGGTAATAGGATTGCTCCCATTACCTCTCATGATGTCATCCAGACGGCTAACAATATCCTCCATCCCAGCCCTAGGAAAGCAAACCCTGTCTCCTACTCCTGTCCTTCAAGCAGAACGCCCTATCCATATACCTAACTTGGCTATCCCCAACAACAACAATATTCTTACCTTCCTTGGTGTTGTTCGTCGTGACGTTCCGAGTGGTCGGCTCACATTCGTCAGGTAGCACTGAGAATGTATTAGGTGTTTCCACAACAGTTTCCATGGCAGTCTCTTTCTTCTTCCTTGTTTCTACCTTTCCATTCGTCTTCTTGATCATCAACTTTGTTCCCGGCTGTCCAGCCACTGACCAGTTTCCCTTCTTGACCTGAGGACTCAAAACAGGAGGACTACTACGAATCTTCTTGTTTTCCTCGGTCAGTCGCCGAATCTCCATCTTCGCCATCCTCAATTATTCCTTAAGCTGTTGGTAAAGTTGCTCGATGGAGGGCATCTTGCTTCAATCCGTAGAGAGCGCACAAACAGGTCTTCACAGAGCTAAGTACACGTCACCACTGAGCTAATCAAAATCATCTCAGTTTCTGTAATATGTCTTCCATTCTATAAAATGAGACCAGGAAAACTAGAATACAACAATAAGTACCATACGAAAATACAGTGCAAAGTCGCTGTTTTAATCCAAAAACACGGTCAGTTTTTTTTTTCTCATTACATACTGCAGGATTTTTTTTTATACTGTGCACACTGACCACATAGACCCATTCTTTCATATGTAGGCCAACCAGCTTTCTCTTGTTACATTTGAAGGCACTAGAATTTATGCGTACTAGTAAGGCACCAACCTTGAAAGGGTTAACGGTAACACAACATGAAATAGGTCAATAACTTTCGAGATATTCCAGGAAACGCACACATAGCTGATTACTTTCTTTCTTTTTCTTTCTTTCTCTTTCTCTTTTTCTTTCTTTCTTTTTCTTCCTTTTTCTCTTTCCTTTTCTTTCTTTTAGAAAATCACACTTGTTTTAGTCTTTGCATAGGATAAAAGTGATCTATTAAGGATTTTATTTCTTTGCCCAGTTTACAATGTGTAATTAGAATTTTGATTTGCTAAGTGTGGGAGAAGTTCGTGAGGTGGTAGGTAAAATGAAAGGGGGTAAAGCAGCTGGGATTGATGGGATAAAGATAGAAATGTTAAAAGCAAGTGGGGATGTAGTTTTGAAGTGGTTGGTGCTATTATTTAATAAATGTATAGAAGAGGGTAAGGTACCTAGGGATTGGCAGAGAGCATGCATAGTTCCTTGTATAAAGACAACGAGGACAAAAGAGAGTGCAAAAATTATAGGGGGATAAGTCTGTTGAGTATA
Organism: Cherax quadricarinatus; assembly: GCF_038502225.1. NCBI lineage: Eukaryota > Metazoa > Arthropoda > Malacostraca > Decapoda > Parastacidae > Cherax > Cherax quadricarinatus. Next base: position 47,694,577 of record NC_091297.1, read on the forward strand.
CCTGGTAAAGTGTATGGTAGAGTTATTATTGAAAGAATTAAGAGTAAGACGGAGAATAGGACAGCAGATGAACAAGGCGGCTTTAGGAAAGGTAGGGAGTATGTGTGGACCAGGTGTTTACAGTGAAACATATAAATGAACAGTATTTAGATAAGGCTAAAGAGGTTTTTGTGGCATTTATGGATTTGGAAAAGGTGTATGACAGGGTGGATAGGGGGCAATGTGGCAGATGTTGCAAGTGTATGGTATAGGAGGTAGTTTACTGAAAGCAGTGAAGAGTTTTTACGAGGATAGTGAGGCTCAAGTTAGAGTATGTAGGAGAGAGGGAGATTATTTCCCAGTAAAAGTAGGCCTTAGACAAGGATGTGTGATGTCACTGTCGTTGTTTAACCCTTTGAGGGTCGACAGGCCCTCTCCGAGACTCGTTCTCAGGGCCGGCCAAATTTAAAAAAAAAAATAACTTTTTCTTATGAAAAGATAGAGAATCTTTTCCCGATCATAATGACACCAAAATTATGAAATTTGATGGAAAACTTACGGAATTATGCTCTCGCGAAGTTAGCGGTCTCGGCGATGTTTACGCATCGGCGATTTTGCCCACTTTGAGCCCCATTTTCGGCCAATTCCACTGCGCTAGTCGACAAAAAACATGAATATTTCGCTAGAACTCCATTTTTTCTATCGAATGAGTGCAAGAAACCACCCATATACCAATTTCAACTATCCAGTACAGTGGTCAGAATTTAGCAATTTTGCCAATTTCACACAAATTTCAAAAGATGCCAATTTCCGAATAGAGTCCAGAATAAACAAGACAGACATTCCTGGCACTAAAATGACATTTCCTTTGTTCATTAGTCACGTCTCAAGGCCCCTCTTACAATCTTTTGCTTTCCACTTTGAATTTTTATTCTCGCAAAAAATAGAAGATTTACTGTTATGCAGACTACTGCAGTAGTGTAAAAAATGGTATAAATAATATTGGCGCACTTGCAAAAGAATATTAGACTCACCAGTTGATGTGTATTGGACGCTTGGCATGATTTGTTTACTTTTGAACTTTGGTAAAAATCGAACATTTCTGCTACTTTGAGCTCAATTTCAAGGTACTTTTCATTGTAAAACCAGTCAAAATCATCTCAATTTCTGTAATATGTCTTCCATTCTATAAAATGAGACCAAGAAAACTAGAATACAACAATAAACACCATACGAAAATGCAGTGCAAAGTCGCTGTTTTATTCCAAAAAAACGGTCAAAGTTTTTTTTTTCTCATTATGCACTGTGTGCTGCAGTATTTTTTTTTATACTGTGCACACTGACCACATAGACCCATTCTTTCATATGTAGGCCTACCAGCTTTCTCCCACTAGATTTGAGGGCGCTAGAATTGAGGCGTACTAGTACGTCAAAAACCCTGGGTCATAAGCTGTACTAGTACGGCCGAAACCCTCAAAGGGTTAATATATTTATAGATGGGGTTGTAAGAGAAGTAAATGCAAGGGTCTTGGCAAGAGGCGTGGAGTTAAAAGATAAAGAATCACACATAAAGTGGGAGTTGTCACAGTTGCTCTTTACTGATGACACTGTGCTCTTGGGTGATTCTGAAGAGAAATTGCAGAGGTTGGTGGATGAATTTGGTAGGGTATGTAAAAGAAAAAAATTAAAAGTGAATACAGGAAAGAGTAAGGTTATAAGGATAACAAAAAGATTAGGTGATGAAAGATTGGATATCAGATTGGAGGGAGAGAGTATGGAGGAGGTGAATGTATTCAGATATTTGAGAGTGGACATGTCAGCGGATGGATCTATGAAAGATGAGATGAATCATAGAATTGATGAGGGGAAAAGGGTGAACGGTGCACTTAGGAGTCTGTGGAGACAAAGAACTTTGTCCTTGGAGGCAAAGAGGGGAATGTATGAGAGTATAGTTTTACCAATGCTCTTATATGGGTGTGAAGTATGGGTGATGAATGTTGCAGCGAGAAGAAGGCTGGAGGCAGTGGCGATGTCATGTCTGAGGGCAATGTGTGGTGCGAATATAATGCAGAGAATTCGTAGTTTGGAAGTTTGGAGGAGGTGCGGGATTGCCAAAACTGTTGTCCAGAGGGCTGAGGAAGGGTTGTTGAGGTGGTTCGGACATGTAGAGAGAATGGAGCGAAACAGAGTGTATCAGTCTGTAGTGGAAGGAAGGCAGGGTAGGGGTCGGCCTAGGAAAGGTTGGAGGGAGGAGGTAAAAGGGGTTTTGTGTGCGAGGGGCTTGGACTTCCCGCGGGCATGCGTGAGCGTGTTTGATAGGAGTGAATGGAGACACATGGTTTTTAATACTTGACGTGCTGTTGGAGTGTGAGCAAAGTAACGTTTATGAAGGGGTTCAGGGAAACTGGCAGGCCAGACTTGAGTCCTGGAGATGGGAAGTACATGTACAGTGCCTGCACTCTGAAGGAGGGGTGTTAATGTTGCAGTTTAAAAACTAGTGTAAAACACCCTTCTGGCAAGACAGTGATGGAGTGAATGATGGTGGAAGTTTTTCTTTTTCGGGCCACCCTGCCTTGGTGGGAATCGGCCAGTGGGTTAATAAAAAAAAAACAAATAAAGTACAAAGGAAGACACTATCATGCCAGGGCATTTTGTGCAGACTAAACCTAATGCTTAACAGACTACTTAATACTAGGCATATATAATGTAGTTGGTTTGAATTGAACATCATTTTTTTATAATTTAACTGAGGTAGTGGTTTAACAGTACAGTGGACCCTCAGCTAATGATGGCATCATCTTACGTTAAATCCAGCATACGATACATTTTAACGCAAAAATTTTGCCTCGGCTAACGCTAAAATTCACGATTCATTCGAGACGCGTCCACGTGTGGCCTGAGCGCACCTCAATTGTCCCGTGGGTGCCAGTGTTTACAAGCCAGCCAGTGCGGTCGCATCCACGCATACAATCAGAACATTTCATATCAGTGTTTTTAGTGATTGTACCTGCAAAATAAGTCACCATGGGCCCCAAGAAATTTTCTAGTGCCAACCCTGCAGGAAAAAGGGGTGAGAATTACTATGTATATGAAGAAAGAGATAATTGCTAAGTACGAAAGTGTAGTGCATGTCTCGGAGCTGGCCAGGTTGTATACCAAACCCCAATCAACCATCGCTACTATTGTGGCCAAGAAAACGACAATCAAGGAAGTTGTTCTAGCAAAAGGTGCAACTTTGTTTTCGAATAAGAGATCGCAAGTGATAGAAGTTGTTGAGAGACTGTTGTTGGTGTGGATAAATGAAAAATAGATAGCAGGAGATGGCATCTCTCAAGCGATCATATGTGAAAAGGCTAGGAAGTTGCATGAGGATTTAATTAGAAAAATGCTGCAACTAGTGGTGGTGTTTTTAACTGACAGGCATTTCCGTGTTCGGGTTAATAATGTGCTCTCCCCGGACTTTATCCAAGCTGAAGGTGTCCCGCAGGGATGTGTTCTGAGCACAACACTTTTTCTCCTTGCTATTAATGATTTGGCCTCTAGTCTTCCATCAAATATTTGGTCATCACTCTATGTTGATGACTTCGCTATTGCCTGTGCAGGCGCTGACTGTCACCTCATTACAGTTTCTCTCCAACATGCAGTCGACCGTGTTTCCAATTGGGCCACCACACGTGGGTTTAAATTTTCCAGCACTAAAACCCACCAAATTACTTTCACTAGACGCTCTGTCATCTCCGATCATCCTTTGTACCTCTATGGCTCCCGTATCCCTGAACGTGATAGTCAAGTTTCTGGGCCTCCTCTTTGATCGTAGGTTATCCTGGAAACCTCACATTACCTCTCTGAAGGCAACTTGTCACAGCCGGCTGAACCTTCTTAAAACCCTTGCTCATCTTTCATGGGGAGCTGATCGTCGAACCCTCCTCCGTCTACATTCCACCCTTATTTTATCGAAACTTGATTATGGTGACCAGATCTATTCAGCGGCATCTCCTGCTACTCTCTCTAGCCTTAACCCCATTCATCACCAAGGATTACGTTTATGCCTTGGTGCTTTTCGCTCTTCCCCTGTCGAGAGCCTCTATACAGAAGCGAACGTTCCATCCTTATCCGATCGCCGTGATGCCCATTGCCTGCGCTACTATGTACGCTCTCATGATCTCCGCAATCCTTCCATTTATAGAATGGTCACTGATATTAGTAGACATTCTTTATTTGTTCGCCGCCCCTGTTTACTCCGTCCCTTCTCTCTTCGCCTTCATTCGCTCTTGTCTACTCTTCAACTACCACCTTTCTATGTACATGTAGCATCTCACTTTTCCCTACCCCCCTGGGAAGTTCCAGCTGTTCGAGTCTGTTCTTTCTTCCTCCCTTGCTCGAAAGCCCAACTGTCTACGGTCGCTTCCCGCTCTCTTTTTCTTGACCACTTTCACTCTCGTTCTCATGCCATTGCCGTGTACACAGATGGCTCTAAGTCTTCTGACGGCGTAGGATTCGCAGCAGTGTTTCTGGACAGCGTTGTACAAGGGCATTTACTATCTTCGGCTAGTATTTTTTCTGCTGAATTGTATGCCATCCTTACAGCACTTATCCATATTGCATCTATGCCTGTGTCATCATTTGTGGTTGTCTCAGACTCCCTTAGTGCTTTACAGGCTATAAAAAAATTTGATACACCTCACCCCTTAGTCCTCTGTATCCAACTTTGGCTACGCCGCATCTTTACCAAGTATAAAGATATTGTTTTTTGTTGGGTCCCTGGTCATGTTGACGTACAGGGCAATGAACAGGCAGACACTGCTGCATGGTCAGCAGTACATGACCTACCAGTTTCTTATAGAGGTATTACATTTACGGACTATTTTGCTGCAATATCTTCCCACCTTCACACCCGTTGGCAACAACGTTGGTCTACTATGCTCGGCAACAAACTTCAATCTATTAAACTGAGTATAGGTTACTGGCCGTCTTCTTATCACCAGTGTCGAGGTTGGGAGACTACTCTCTCCCGTCTTTGCATTGGCCATACTCGTCTTACTCATGGATATCTCATGGAGAGGCATCCTGCTCCTCTCTGTGAGAATTGCCAAGCTCCATTATCAGTCAGCCACATTCTGTTGGACTGCCCACTTTATCAATGAGCACGCAGAATTTACCTCTGTAGTCGTCTTCGCTCCGCTACTCTCTTTACCTTCCCTTCTCGCTGATGGACCCACCTTTCATCCGGACTCTCTCATTGACTTTTTGACAACAACTGACTGACTTCACAAATTCTGATACCTTCAGCCCTTTCTACTTCAATCTCTTGCTACCCTCTACCCCCGTACTATCCCCTGCCCCGCTGTTTTCTGTAACCTGCTGATCATCCCTCCTCCCTTCTGCCATCCAATACCCTCGCTTCCTTCCCTACCCTGCAGCGCTGTATAGCCCTTGTGGCTTAGCGCTTCTTTTTGATTATAATAATAATAATTCTAACCCCTCTAGTCCGTAGGAACCCTTACCTGTGGATTTCAAGTATCTTTATCATTGCCAATCATGGCCTATTTACAGTAGAATATATGCGGCCTCAGGGGTAATCGGGGTGAGCTTCAGATGTTACTCTCCCAGTTTTCCCCTGTTGGTGTTTGCTTACAGGAACCAAAATTACACTCTGCTGTTATCTCTCCCATCTCAGGCTATAATTTATTGTATTCTTCAGATCCTTTTCCTGATGGGACCTTTAATGAAAGTGCCCTTCTTCTAGGCACGGATATTCCGTACCATCAGCTATTTGTTTGTACTTCGCTGCATTACACAGCAGCCCGTATCCACTTGCTCCGCTGCTCTCTCTTTACCTTCCCTTCTCGCTGATGGACCCACCTTTCATCCGGACTCTCTCATTGACTTTTTGACAACAACTGACTTACTTCATAAATTCTGATACCTTCAGCCCTTTCTACCTCAATCTCTTGCTACCCTCTACCCCCGTACTATCCCCTGCCCCGCTGTTTTCTGTAACCTACTGATCATCCCTCCTCCCTTCTGCCGCCCAATACCCTCGCTTCCTTCCCTACCCTGCAGCGCTGTATAGCCCTTGTGGCTTAGCGCTTCTTTTGATTATAATAATAATAGTGGTGATGTGAGTGAATTTAAGGCCAGCAAAGGTTGGTTTGAGAGATTTAAGAATCGTAGTGGCATACATAGTGTGATAAGGCATGGTGAGGCTGCCAGTTCAAACCAAAAAGCGGCTGAAAAATATGTGAAGGAATTCAAGGATTACATAGACAGTGAAGATCTGAAACCTGAACAATTGTTTAATTGCGACAAAACAGGCTTGTTTTGGAAGAAAATGCCAAACAGGACGTACATTACTCAGGAGGGAAAGACACTCCCAGGACATGAGCCTATGAAAGACAGGCTTACTCTCTTGATGTGTGCTAATGCTAGTGGTGATTGCAAAGTGAAGCCTTTATTAGTGTATCACTCTGAACCTCCCAGAGTGTTCAGGAGAAAGAATGTCCTCAAGGCTAATTTGTGTGTGATGTGGAGGGCAAACAGTAAGGCATGGGCCACTAGAGACCTTTTCTATGACTGGTTACACCATGCATTTGCCCCCACTGTGAAAAATTACATCCTGGAAAAGAAATTGGACCTTAAGTACCTCCTGGTATTAGATAGTGCTCCTGGTCATCCTTCAGATTTGGCAGAGTGACTTTCTGGGGACATGAGCTTCATTAAGGTCAAGTTTTTGCCTCCTAATGCCACTCCTCTCCTGCAGCCCATGGACCAGCAGGTCATTTCATACTTGAAAAAACTCTACACAAAAGCTATGTTTCAAAAGTGCTTTGTAGTGACCACAGACACTCGATTGACTCTAAGAGAGTTTTGGAGAGATCACTTTAGCATCCTCAATTGTGTAAACCTTATAAGTAAGGCTTGGGAGGGAGTGACTAAGAGGACCTTGAACTCTGCTTGGAAGAAACTGTGGCCAGAATGTGTAGACAAAAGGGATTTTGAAGGATTTGAGGCTAACCCTGAGAAGTTTATGCCAGTTGTGGAATCAATTGTGGCATTAGGGAAATCCTTGGGGTTGGAGGTTAGTGGAGAGGATGTGGAAGAGTTGGTGGAGGAGGACAATGAAGAACTAACCACTGATGAGCTGCTAGATCATCTTCAACAGCAAGAGGCCAGACCTGAGGAAACTGCTTCGGAGGAGTGGATAGAGAAATTGAAGAAGTTGCCTACTTCTAAGATTAAGGAAATGTGTGCAAAGTGGCTTGAAGTGCAAACCTTTTTTGATGAAAACCACCCTCACAAGCCGTGCTGATGACTATTTAACACTTTTTCTACCATGGGATCCTAGTAACCTGGCTTCCTTTATTTCTGATTCTGGTACTGTAACTTGTGTTTGGTCCTTTATGATCTGGAGAGTAATTTCTTTACTGTTTGTTTGGTTCATATCACTGGGAAAGTGGACGGTTAACTATTACTGCGTCCAATAGTTTATCTTGCTCAGTTTTATCTTCAACACAATAACTGCACTAATTTGTTTATCATTATATTGCTTACAAAACTTGTTTACAAGTTTATTGTAAACAAAATGATGAAAATATTAGTGCGGTTATTGTGTTGAATACAAAGGTACCATATAGTACCATATGGTATAATGGTGCTATAGGGTGCAATTGTACCATATGATACAATGGTACCATATGATACAATGGTACCATATGATACAATGATACCATATGATACAATGGCACCATTTGCTAGACTATGGTACAATGGCACCATTTGGTACAGTGGTATCATATGATACAATGGTACCATATGGTGCAATGGTTCCATATGGTACATTGTACCATACAGTACAATGATACCATATGATTCATTGTACCATATGGTACTATATGGTACTGTTTTATTCAACACAATAAACACACTAATATTTTCATCATTATTTTGTTTACAATAGTTGTTCACAACAAAAATATGCAAAAATGTTTTATATTAGTTATGTTCTATTATATATTTACAAATGTACAGGAACACGACATGTTACTTGAGGTGGATGACAGAGAGCTTTGTCCTGGAAACTGCTGAGTCAGTAGCTAGCTTGCATCGCCACTCAGTCTTGGCTGGTGCCTGCTGCCACCAACACGTCCTATTGACCATATGGTATATGATATCATATGTTACAGGGTACCATATGGTACTTTGTACTATATGGTACAGGGTACCATACAGTACAGGATAACATATGGTGCAGGATACCATATGGTACAGGGTACCATATGGTACAGGGTACCATACAGTACAGGGTACCATATGGTGCAGGGTACCATATGGTGCAGGGTACCATATGGTGCAGGGTACCATATGGTGCAGGGTACCATATGGTGCAGGGTACCATATGGCACAGGGTACCATATGGTACCATATGTACCATACAGTACAGGACACCATATGGTACAGATACAGGGATAACTATGGAAATAAGTCACCCTGACTTTTTTGGGTTATCCTCGGATTTTATACATATGCTGCTATGTATGATAATCTCTGTAATTGTATTTCTGTACACCTGAATAAATTTACTCAAGCGCATGTGGCATCATAATTAAGTTTATTTAGTTATACACAAATAAAGTTGCATAGAATATCATACTTAGCAGCATATGTTTGGAGAACCTAGGATAACCCAAAAAAGTCAGAGAGACTTACTTCCATTAGGGTCCCTGTACCCTGCACTATGTGGTACAATGTACCATATGGTATAATGTACCATATGGTACAATGTACCATATTGTACAATGTACCATAGCACATTGTACCATTGTACCATATGATACCATTGTATGACATGGCACCATTGTACCATATGGTACAATGGTACCATATGGTTCAAAACCATAGAATTCCTCTTCAGCTCCACTTCCATCAGTCTTAGAACTGTAAGTTGTGAAGAGGAGAGTCAGAATATGCCCAGAGAGTGAGTGGGGAGTGAGAGCTTCCTTGCCACCAGGCATGATGAACAAAGCTACTTTGGCAGTGTTCTCACAATGCCATGTGGACGTCCAGATTTTTTCTATAGTGTGCACACTGACTACCCAGACCCATTCTCACAGATGTAGGCCTACCAGCCTTCTTGTGCTAAATTTGACGCTGCTAGAAATTTGGCATAGATCTACAGTTTGGATCCTGAACATAAAGCCGTCGATCTACGGGATGGACCCTGAAAGGGTTAAGATAAAGCTCTCTAAATGTTAGTTCCTCCAGAAGGAAATAAAGTTTCTGGGTCACGTAATGACTCAGAATGGCATAAAGACAGACGAGTCTAAAATCTTGGCTGTGCAGAAATTCCCTAGACCTATGATGGCAGATGCAGTCTGTTCCTTTATATGCCTAGCAGATTTCTACCGCACCTTCATTGCTGGTTTCTCCTCCATCGCCACACCTTTGACTTGCCTCCTTAAGAAAGACTCCCCTTTCGAGTGGATGTGTGATCAAGAATGAGCTTTTGCTACCCTTAAGAACAAGTTAATATCTACCCCTGTCCTTAGATTCCCAGATTTCACCAAGGCATTTACCATGATGATGGATGCCAGCAAAGTTGGCATCAGTGCAGTCTGGTGGCAGGAATCGAATGGTAAGCAACAGCCTATTGCCTATGCTAGCTGTGTCCTTACTAAAGCGGAAGCCAATTACTCAGTGACAGCGCTAGAAGCTTTAGCCATTGTATGGGCTTTGAGTCACTATTGAGATATCATCTACCAATATCCTATCAAGATTTACACTGATCTACCTTTGTTGTCCCTTTTTGCTAATAAGAACCTCTCGGGAAAGCATGCTCGGTGGTATCTCACGTTCAATGGCTACAACCCCAAAATTTGCTACGTACCGGGTAAGAAAAATGTTGTAGCTGATGCCCTGTCGAGGCATATAGCATTTGTGAACGTCGACAACTCGTTCTCCATTGAGGATCTTAAGAGAGCCCAACGGCAGGACCCTGTGTGGTCACCAGTCATTTGATTCTTGACCAAGGAGGATGTTGGCTTGCAGGTCAAGTCTCCTGTCCCACTGAAGGACTTTGTAGTAGTGAACCAGGGAGTGCTGTGCTGTGTTGCACAACTGATGGATCCCAGCAGAACTGTACACCAACTGGTGATACTGGAGTCCCTGGTACCAGCTACTCTCAGGCTGAGTCACAATGTCCCAGGTGCAGTGCACCCCGGGAAGGACCGCAGCATCAAACAGGCAAGAATGAAATGCTTCTGGCCTAAGATGGCAGCAGAAATTGCCAGGCATGTACACTAATGTATTGTTTGTCTACAGCACAAGGGTACTGTTACAGGTCCCAATCCCATTCTGAAGTATCCCATTACAAGGAGCCCTGGGAGAGAGCTTCTGTTGACAAACTTCTCGACCTCGGAGAAGGGTAATAAACACCTGCTTGTAATGGTAGATAACTTGACACGGTATTGCGAGTTAGTACCCATCACAGATAAAACAGCTGAAACAGTCGAAAATGCTTTCCATTAGCATGTAGTTCTCCGCCATACCTGCTCACGAGTTCTTCTGTCAGACAATGAGTTGGGGTTCATAAATGCCACTATGCAGGATTTTTGTTCCAGATTTAACATTCACCAAGCGCCAGTAGCTCCACACCACCCAACGAGTAATGGCCTTGCTGAACGTACAAACCGCAAAGTCCTGGAGGTGCTCAGAGTAACCGTTAACCTGAGTTGTACTACATGGGATGAGGCTATTCCAGATGTTCAGTGTACATTAAACTCTTCCCTCAACAGCTCGATTGGTGTGAGACCTCATTTTGCCTTGTACGGCTACGATGAGCGTTTTCCATACAAAATTCTGTTTGCTCCGCCTCAACCTACTTACAACACCGATGACACCAGTGTAGTTAAGACGTGGACCAGGCAGCTTGTTTTTCAACGAGTACGAGAGAACCTTATGAAAGCTACAGATAAGTTCACATCTGATTGTAATGCCCACACTAAGGCAAGCAAAGTGGAACCAGGTTGCTCAACCCGACGCAGACCCCAGGTATGCATAAACTTATTCCCAAATTTGTTGGTCCTTACTGTGTCCTCTGAGAGCTCCGCGGCAATAAGTTCGAGGTGAGGGACATCGCTACTGGAACTACCAAAGAGGCTCACCTTGACCACATGAAGTATATCACCATGTGCAAGCCGAAGCACAGCTGGAGTCTCGAGTGTTGCAAAGCCACAATCACTCATTCTAGCGACAACCTCTCTACTTAACCCGCTACTCCTACGACTGATGACAGTCCTGTAAGGCTCCACACTTATGGCCTGAGACCCAGGACAGCAGTACATTTCTGTGACATTGACGTACCTACTGACTTGTGTGACTCCTACTTAAACTACGCTAACTGTTTGCTTGCAGAAATGGGTATTAATGCACACACATTGTATAGTTAGTTAATACAGGTGTCAGGATGGACAACATGTAAATATGCAAATTATTTTAGAAAGGTACCTGTAGTGTATAACGAATTCCATGGAAATAGTATAATTGTAAGTATGTGCACCCAGTATGTTCTTTAAAGCCTGTATTAAGGTCAGGGAAGTGCCGCCCTTATGTCCAATGTCACACCTTAGGAAATGCTACTGTCAGTCATTGTTTGCAGATGTGAGGATGGCACGGCATCCTGGACAAGTAGTCAAGCCTAATGTTTCACCCCTGTTCCAGTGCTGACGTCTCCTGGCTCCATCCTCAATCAAGCAGTGCGGGCACACCATATTTCTCTTCTCTCAAGATGGGCGAGTTTTTTTTTAAGCCTGCCAGATTTATGTCCATTTTGATTTTTGGGTGAGTGAAAGCCAGTCCCCCCAGTAAGTAATTCTTTCACACCTTTGTACCCACCAGTATTGTCATGTCGAGACGACATGAGGTGCATGGCCGAGTGAATGTAGACAGCCTGTACTGCCTGCTAAACAGTCTATGCTGTCTGCTAGATTCATATCCCGCAGCACTATGGTGCTGCACTCTCTAGGCTTGCCCAGGTCAGTGAGACGTGGAGCCCATCTGGGCTCATTTCTCGGCCTACACCCCAAGGTTCAACACCTTTCCCCTCCATGGTCTGGCATTCAGTCACCCTCCCCTCACTCTGCCCCACTGGTAACTCATGTATGTAATATCAATAAACCAGAGGCTAGTCTATGGCTGTGTTCTTCAACCTACCACACTACCCCCATAGTAACCTACAAGTAAGACTCGGCATCTTCATCAGTAAACCAGCTATAACACTTTTCTACAGGCTCTTTCTTGAATTCTATCATGTTTCTCACTTTCTTTAGAGGACTGGCACTCAGAACTTTCTTTGCCCCATGGTGTCTTATTTAGCAGTAACACACAATAAACAAGCACAAAAAAGCAATAGATTATTGCAAAATGTTTCAATTGAACAAGCAGGGTAATGTTCACTTGCCGAGAAACAACACTACACTGACTCAGAATGCGTGTATGGGAGGCTTTGTGTGCGCGCTGCAGGTGGACACGTTTGGTACATCGGACGAAATCTGAGGTGAGGAATGAAAATGGAGACTATATGTTGACAAAAAAGTCGTCGATAACTGAAATCAATGAAAATGGGGGCAAACGAAAACCGAGGTTCCACTGTACTTTCCCTGACAATATTTTCCATCAAGGGCTGGTCAAAGAATAGTTCAAAGAATTCCAGTTCATTTGCAGTGTTTCCAAGGGAACAAGATGGCAGGATTCCACTTTGAGTGTCATCAAACTGATGTGGATTGGAAACAAAATTGGGATTTTGCTGTCAATCCCAGATGCTGTTAGCTGGTGGGTACTGGATATCATAAGCTGGTTGTGGTTGTAGTTCTGATTGTGCAGGTTGTAGTATGGGGATGGATGAAGATGCACTTTGTCCTGGACCTGCTGAGTCAGCGGCTTGGGTCCCAGCCTGGGCTGGTGCCACATGCTGTGTGCCTGCGATACCACCACTATCACCACTACCACCCATTGATGCCTGTGGTCTATCCATACCAATTGTGGCCACATCATCATCACTTTTACTGTCTATTCCAGGTGTAGGGCCATGGGATGTACTCCGTCCCCTTGGAATTGTATATGGTACACTACCCGAGCGCATGCGGTGTCATAAAAACTGACGCTTCACTGGTGAATATTATTCCTCACTATCACTACTTGAATGGTCATCAAGAGCAATAAAATCAAAGTCCACGTCACTATCATCACCACTGTATAATCCTACGGGTTTAGCGCTTCCTCCTTGACTATAATAATAATAACTATCATCACCATTACTCGAATCCGAGGCCTGGCCACATGAAAATATTAGTTTTCTCTTGCGACGAGGTGCAACTGAACGTGACTGAGATGCACCAGCACCAGAGGTTGAAGGTTGAGGGTCGTCAGGATTTTCGGCACTATTTTCGATATCCTGACCATAGCTTTTGGTCACAAGTTGATCAAAACCATAGAATTCCTCTTCAGATCCACTTCCATCAGTGTTAGAACTATCACTTGGGAAGAGAGTCCCAATTTTCCTAGGAGTGAGAGCTTCATTGCTGTGAGGCATGATGAACAAAGCATATTGAGATGGCATTCCCACAATGCCATGCAGGTGCCTGAGGCCAGTGGTGGATACCTTGTGCTGAAGGCTTTAATTATGCCTTAAGCATAAGTGTGAGTACAGTGGACCCCCGGTTTTCGATATTAACCCGTTCCTGAGAGCTCATCGAATACCAAAAATATCGAGAAGCGAATCAATTTTCCCCATAAGAAATAATGGAAATCAAATTAATCTGTGCAATACACCCAAAAGTACGAAAAAAAAATTTTACCACATGAAATATTAAGTTTAATGCAATTGAATAATTACAATAACAACAATAACAATAGAATAATAACAATAGAATAATTGACACTTACATTTAACCCCTTCAGGGTCCAAGGCCAAAATCTGAAGTGGTGCTCCAGTGTCCAAGGAATTTTGAAAAAAAAAAAAAAAATTATTTTTTTTTTTACAGAATTAAAGAGTATATTTTTGTGGGAGTTGACGTGTCGGCAGAAGGATTTATGAAGGATGAAGTTAATCATAGAATTGATGAGGGAAAAAAGGTGAGTGGTGCGTTGAGTGGTGTGTGGAGTCAAAAAACGTTATCTATGGAGGCAAAGAAGGGAATGTATGAAAGTATAGTAGTACCAACACTCTTATATGGGTGTGAAGCTTGGGTGGTAAATGCAGCAGCGAGGAGACGGTTGGAGGCAGTGGAGATGTCCTGTTTAAGGGCAATGTGTGGTGTAAATATTATGCAGAAAATCCAGAGTGTGGAAATTAGGAAAAGGTGTGGAGTTAATAAAAGTATTAGTCAGAGTGCAGAAGAGGGGTTGTTGAGGTGGTTTGGTCATTTAGAGAGAATGGATCAAAGTAGAATGACAATTGATATTACTTACTAAAATTAATAAATATCATTTTTACTAAAATTTCAATTTACTCTTAACATTTTTGACATTTAATAACCATTACTTGACTAATTACCTTTACCTGTTTTAATACCACATTTACTATCCTAGATTACTCTTAATTACCTTGTACTGCCATATAACCTCAAGTATAACTACCAGTGCAATATTGAATGAAATAAACATTACTATTTCACTTTTTTGTAATCATTATTACTTACTAAAATTTTATTAAACACCATATTTACTACCAGTCAATTTTACTTTTGTACATTAAACATTATTTTATACTTCCCATAACATTTTGTTGCCAAATTTTCAAGTTTTTATATTCAACCCCAACCTTGTATTATCCTTTGTACCTGTGTACCTGTCTACCATCTTACTATCATATTATAACCAAGACATTACCATTGTGATTTTTTACTATTATTCTTTTGTACTTTAATTGTGAATTTTATTTTGTCAATTTAAATCTATAGTTATAACCTTGATCTTGTCAACAACCCATACCAGACTCTAGTGCAATTGCAAGTACCATTTCAAATTGTATTTTTATATTATAAGTTTATATTATAATTCCTACCATCTGTCCATTTAACTTTGCTTACCATTACTTAATTTTAGTCCCTTTTATATTTTCTCCTTTATTTTAGCTTTATATAACTATCCTAGTTTATATATCCACAACTGTTAAAATAATCAAGGTGCTATTCTCAGGTGCTAAAGTAGAATAAGCTCACAATCTTGCCATTATATTCCAAAGCTCATTTATTCACAACCTATATTAGTCCCTTTTTATTATAATTTTAAACTATAATTATAACTTTAAAAAATTACCTTTATAGTACTACCTACTATCATATTCCCAAGCACTATTATATGATCATCACTTTATTTGTATTAGTCCCTTAGCTCATTATTTTACATTTGTTAAATAATTCAGGTGCTATTTTTTAGCTTAAGACTATTTACTTTGTTTTATACTTAATTCTAACTATAGATTCACTACAAATCTTATGATTACAAGCATTGATCCTGATACCAACCTCTTATTTAATGACTTAAATGAATCAAACAGTTACTGTAATTACTACACTGCAGAACAATCAAAGGCACTTCTCAGTGCCAACAACAACATAACTATCTTTAACTACAATATCAGATCATTAAGCAAGCATTACGATGACCTCATAGCATTACTAAATTCCTTACATGCCAATATGTCCATCATTACACTAACTGAAACCTGGCTAAAGCCTGATAGTACAGATGTCTATGCCATTCCTGGTTACACAGCCATACACAACTGTAGGCCAGACCAACAAGGGGGTGGCACAGCCATATACTACTCAGACCAACTAGAATGTATCACTAATACTTGCACAAGGGATGAACATGGGGAATATATAATAGCTAAATTCAAATCCAAATACCTACAAAAACCTCTCACATTGATAAACATCTACAGAGTTCCACAGTCAAACATTAGCCAATTTAGTCAAAATCTAGGAAGTATGATAACTGATGCACGCATGAACAAAGATCACTTACTACTCTCAGGTGACTTCAATATAAATCTCCTGCAAGACCAAGACCCACACGTTACTGAATTCACAAACACAATGAGTAACTGTATGTTACTACCAACAGTAACAAAACCTACAAGAGTTACAGAGACTAGTGTTTCCCTACTTGACCACATCTGGACCAACACCATATCCCCTTTAAAATCAGGCATAATTACAGATAATACCACAGACCACTACCCTACTTTCCTCATAACAACTCTTGGTAAACTACCCCAAGACACTACTAAAGTCACCTTCAGACTTCACAATGAGGCAGCCATTAATAACTTCGCAACAGCATTAGCAAACATTGATTGGCACACTGAGCTAGAAATCTATACAGATATTGACGAATGTATTAATAATTTTCTAAAAAAGACCCAATACCTCTATAACAAGCACTGCCCTAAAAAAACTAAACAGATGACAGCAAAGAGACTGAACAGTCCCTGGCTAACACCCAGCATTCTCAAATCCATAAATACAAAACACCAATATGAAAAACAGTACAGAATGGGTCACATAACCAGAGACCAAACAAAACGTTACTCGTCAATCCTAACCAGCCTGATAAGAAGGGCAAAAAAATTGTATTATGAGAACAGATTATCCAACTTACGAGGTGATATAAAAAAGACCTGGAAAACACTATCTGAAATTCTGGGAACAAAAAAGATATCACGAAATAGCGAAATAAAATTAGCAAAATCAGATGAACCCCAACTCCCACCAACAGAAACAGCAAACAGACTCAATGATTTCTTCTCCACTATAGGACAAAACCTTGCCCATAAAATCCCAAGCTCAGATACCCCACCAAATAACTACCTCACCGGCAACTACCCGAACACACTGTTCCTAGCTCCGACTAACCCATACAAAGTCTCCCTTATTATCAATGCACTAAAAAACAAGGCAGGAGATTTAAGTACCTTACCACCCTTTATATATAAAAAAGTGTCACAAGTGCTATCTCCAATCATTGCAACACTCTTTAACAAATCCATTGAATCCTCCACCTTCCCTACAGTACTCAAAATAGCAAGGGTCACCCCGATCCACAAAGGAGGAGACCAAACAGAGTTGAATAACTATAGGCCAATATCCAACTTACACCCTCTCTCAAAAATCTTTGAAAAACTAATTCATAAACGAATCTACTCCTACCTTATCTCCCAGAACATACTCAACCCCTGCCAATTTGGATTCAGGCCTAATAAAAATACTAATGATGCTATTATACACATGCTAGAACATATATACACTGCAATAGAGAAAAAAGAAGTCCCACTGGGGATCTTCATTGACTTACGTAAAGCTTTTGATACAGTTGACCATGACTTGCTCCACGTAAAATTGTCACACTATGGTATAAGAGGGCACTCCCTCAATTACCTCAAGTCATACCTCAGCAACAGAAGCCAATATGTGTACGCAAATGGGGCAAACTCTTCTGCGCAACCAATTACAGTTGGTGTCCCACAGGGAAGTGTCCTTGGCCCTCTTCTCTTTCTCCTATACATAAATGACCTTCCAAATGCTTCGCAATTACTCAAACCCACACTATTTGCAGATGACACTACATACGTCTTCTCTCACCCGAGCCCAGTCACACTAGCCAATACTGTAAATACCGAATTACAGAAAATATCTACCTGGATGAGGACTAACAAACTTACACTAAACATTGACAAAACCTACTTCATTCAGTTTGGTAACAGAGCTACAGATGTCCCTCTTAACATAATGATAAACGGATCACCTATCACAAAGCTAACAGAGGGAAAATTCTTAGGAATCCACCTTGATAATAGACTCAAATTTCATACACATATACAACAAATTTCTAAGAAAATTTCCAAGACTGTAGGCATACTATCGAAGATACGGTACTATGTTCCACAGTCAGCCCTCCTGGCCCTATATCACTCTCTTATTTACCCCTATCTCACCTATGGAATTTGTGCATGGGGCTCAACAACAGTTAACCATCTCAGACCACTAATTACCCAACAAAAGGCTGCAGTTAGAATGATAACAAATTCTCACTACAGGCAGCACACTCCACCAATATTCAATACACTAAACCTACTCACCATACAAAACATCCATACTTATTACTGCACCTATTACATACATAGAACACTTAACTCTGATATTAACCCTCCCCTCAAACATCTCCTTGCCAACCTCAACAGAACACATGACCATAACACAAGGCACAGATCACTCTTTGATGTTCCTCGTGTTCATCTCGCACTATGCAAAAACTCAATGCACATAAAAGGCCCTAAAATCTGGAATTCATTACCTGTAAATATAAAAGAAACACTACCTGTTTATAAATTCAAGTCTCTACTCAAAGATCACTTACTCACCCAAAACCAAATAAATACTGAATAACTGAACCTTATAAATTGTATATCTTAAATGTTTCTCACAATTATATCACATAAATGTTAAACCTAAAACCCAATCTAACTTTATTATTTTTTAAATACACTACCTAACAGAATCCTTCATATGACCTGTCTTTGTAATACTCACTTGTGCTTTATAGTAATCTGTTTACATTAATGTTTTATCACTGACTTCATCATTGCTTAATTAATCTTAAGTTAATTTTAAGCCAGCCCGTAATGCTATGCATAGTATAAGTGGCTTTGGCATACTGCTCTTATCTGTATTTTTTTGTACCTCTGTATGTGTGCACAAATTTATAATAAATAAATAAATAAATAAATAAATAGGGGAAGGAAGGCGGGGTAGGGGTCGTCCTTGAAAGGGTTGGAGAGAGGGGGTAAAGGAGGTTTTGTGGGCAAGGGGCTTGGACTTCCAGCAAGCGTGCGTGAGCGTGTTACATAGGAGTGAATGGAGACGAATGGTACTTTGGACCTGACGATCTGTTGGAGTGTGAGCAGGGTAATATTTAGTGAAGGGATTCAGGGAAACCGGTTATTTTCATATAGTCGGACTTGAGTCCTGGAAATGGGAAGTACAATGCCTGCACTTTAAAGGAGGGGTTTGGGATATTGGCAGTTTGGAGGGATATGTTGTGTATCTTTATATGTGTATGCTTCTAAACTGTTGTATTCTGAGCACCTCTGCAAAAACAGTGATAATGTGCAAGTGTGGTGAAAGTGTTGAATGATGATGAAAGTATTTTCTTTTTGGGGATTTTCTTTCATTTTTGGGTCACCCTGCCTCGGTGGGAAATGGCCAGCTTGTTGAAAAAAAAAAAAAAAAGACAAAAAAAAAAAAATTCTGATCAGTACTTACCGAGATACAGCGGCGAGAAGTTGACCCAAAATGACTGGGTGGCGGCAACATCAGTGACTTCCGCAAAATCCCATTTTTTATTTTACGTTTTTTATACTTTTTTCTTTTCTTTTCTAATTTTGTTCTTTTTCTAATAACATTTGTGGCCTGTGAGACCAGTATAATGTATATTGTATAAGTGTACACTCATTGTATTCCATGCAATAACTAAACTAATTTGTTTATCATTATATTGCTTACAAAACTTGTTTACAAGTTTATTGTATACAAAATGATGAAAATATTAGTGCGGTTATTGTGTTGAATACAATGGTATCATATAGTACCATATGGTACAATGGTGCCATAGGGTGCAATGATACCATATGGTACAATGGCACCATATGATACAATGGTACCATATGGTACAATATGGCACATGATACAATGGTACCATATAGTACCATATGGTACAATGGTGCCATAGGGTGCAATTGTACCATACGGTACAATGGCACCATATGATACAATGGTACCATATGATACAATGGTACCATATGGTACAATGGCACCATTTAGTACAATGACACCATATGGTGCAATGGTACCATATGATACAATGGTACCATATGGTACATTGTACCATACAGCACAATGATACCATATGGTTCATTGTACCATATGGTGCTGTTGCATTCAACGCAATAAACACACTAATATTTTCATTATTATTTTGTTTACAATAGTTGTTTACAACAAAAATATGCAAAAATGTTGTAAATATATAATAGAACATTACTAATATATAAGTGTACAGGATCTTGACGTGTTCCTTGAGGTGGATGACAAAGCACTTTGTCTAGGAAACTGCGGAGTCAGTAGCTAGCTTGCGTCGCCACTCGCTCAGTCTTGGCTGGTGTCTCATGCCACCAACACCTATTGACCATATGGAACACAGTATCATATGTTACAGGGTACCATATGGTACATTGTACTATATGGTATAAGGTACCATGCAGTACAGGATAACATATGGTGCAGGGTACCATATGGTACAGGGTACCATATGGTACAGGGTACCATATGGTATAGAGTACCATACAGTACAGGACACCATATGGTACAGATACAGGGATAACTATGGAAATAAGTCACCCTGACTTTTTTGGGTTATCCTAGGATTTTATACGTACATATGCTGCTATGTATGATAATCTATGTAATTGTATTTCTGTATACCTGAATAAACTTATTCAAGCGCATGTGGCATCATAAGTAAGTTTATTTAGTTATACAGTAAGGCCCCGCTTTACGGTGTTTTGCCTTACAGCATTCCGCTAATACAGCGATGTCAAATTATGACCAAAATTTGCTATACGGCAAGCGGTCTTTCAAATACGGCGCCCCCCACCCGGTTTGTTTACATTTTCCGTGACCTCGTCTATTATGTCAGGAAATTTTCCAAAATTTCAAGTGTTTTAAAGTTACTGCATATATTATATGTACTCTGATAATTATACTTAAGTGTACCAGTACTTAAATATACTTACACACTGTGCTGGTGTGCAGGTTCACATTAAAATCGCTAAGTCTCTCTCTACTCATGACGCCAATACTACGTAATAATAATCACTCTTAGGCACACTAAATGTCTTATTTTACATCAATATAGGCATTTTCATTAATCCATCTTTGATATTTTCCTCAAAATTATATATGAAACCCATTACATAGCATATAAACATGATACATACACTCAGAGAATAAAAATTGAGGTAAATATGAGGTTTGTTTACCAAGCAGCTGTGTAGGTAGTGTCGGAAGAATTACATTTTCTCTAGTCAAACTGGGGGATAACTGCAGAAAAATATTCTTTTCATATGCCTTTACTCTATATATAGCAATTCATGACCCTTGTGGGTTTAGTGCTTTTATAATAATAATAATAATAAAATATTATTATTGTTATTGTTATTATTATTATTATTATTATTATTATTATTTTCATCTTCATTCACTCTAAAAATGGTGTGTTGCTGTTTGTTTATTCTGAACTAACTTGTACACAATGTAAGAGTATTTGTATTGTGAGGTAATTATTATTATAATAAAAAAAATATTGATGTAAATGTTTTACAAACTCTTACAAATGGACGTGAATGAACTAAAAGTACACACATATTAATACGTATTTATTTCGCTTGACCAAGTGATCGCCCACTACCTGTTCAGTTTGTGTTCTTACATTGTCTCAACTCTGTATCTCGTTCTCTCTCTCTCGTTTACTCTTTCGTTAACTAGTTGGCTCTCATTGACGATAATAATAATAATAATAATAATAATAATAATATCTTTATTTACTACAAGTACATGTACAAGGTATACAGTCCTAGCTGACAACAATGACATACTACTATATAGAAAGTCCCTTGTTATGCTCCGCATTTCGGTACATTTCGGGCAAATTAGGTCAGTGTCCCAAGATGCGACCCACACCAGTCGACTAACACCCAGGTACCCATTTTACTGATGGGGAACATAGACAACAGGTGGAAAGAAACACGTCCAATGTTTCTACTCTGGCTGGGAATCGAACCCAGACCCTCGCCGTGTGAAGCAAGAGCGTTAGCCACCAGGCCACCAGAGCCCCATGATGGCATCTAAGGTTAGCTGTGATAAAAAGAGAAGTCGTAAGCCTCTTGCTTTAAGTGCCAAGTTAGAGGATGATGGTGTGCCATTCTGATTTTATTCAATAACCACCCTGCCACTCACCTCTCACACATTAATATTAATATTTTAAGGTAAGTAACAAGTGTACTGTGTGTGTATCTTACCTTTTATTGTGTTTTTAATGCCTATTTCTATTGCTAACTTAATATAAGTTAGTGTAAACTTGTTGTCTGGCATTTATTGCATATTTTATATACTCTGATAATAATACTTGTGGAGCTGTGTGGTAGCCAGGTGGAGGGACAACATTATGTTTTCTCTGCTCAGCCATCAGAGAAAACGTGTGAATCTGCGTTTGGCCCAGCCACTCCCTCACTCCGCTTTTGTTTGCAATTTTCGGCATGAATTATTCATTACACTCTACTTCTACCTTCATTTATGATGGCATCTAAAGGTAGTTGTTAGAAATGATTAAATTCAGTGAACAAGGCATGTCGATGTTAATAATATGGCTCTCGGCCACAGTGTAGGTAGCCGGTAGGTGTAGCCCAGGCGGGCTTCACCTACCGGCTACCTACACTGACTTCCTACAAATAAATACTACTCACTTCTCTTCCTATATTAACCCCTTCAGGGTCCAAGGCCCAAATCTGAAGTGGTGCCCCAGTGTCCAAGAATTTTCAAAAAAAAAAATTATTTTTCTTATGAAATGGTAGAGAATATTTTTGTGAAGGTAATAAAACAAAAAGTACGAAATTTGATGGAAAATTGACGAAATTATGCTCTCGCGAATTTTGATGTGTCAGCGATATTTACGAATCGGCGATTTTGCCGACTTTGACTCCCATTTTTGGCCAATTACATTATTCCAGTCAACCAAATTCTTAGCTATTTCACTAGTATTACTTCTATTGTATCGATTGAGCACAAGAAATCGCCAAGTCAACTGTTTCAACTACAAATTAAAGTGATTGGAAATTGTTAATTTGGCCAATTTAACACAGTTCAAAATATTCCAATTTCAAAATAGGGTCCAGAATAAACAATGTAGGTATTCCTGGAACTAAACTAACATTTCGTCTGTTCATTAGTTATGTTTTGAGGCTTTACAAATAAATTCCATTTTGATTTTTTATTCACATAATGAATTTTTATTCACACCAAAAAATAGAAGATTTACTGTTATGCAATACTGTAATAATTGTATAAATATCATCACCATATTTGTGAATGTATATTAGACCCACCAGCTGACGTGTATTAGATGTGTGAGGTCGTTTGTTTACTCTTGAATATCGGCAAAAATTTAACATTTCTGCTACTTTGAGCTCAGTTTCAAGCCATTTCCAGTGCGAAAACCAATCAAAATCATCTCTATTTCTGTAATATGTCTTCCATTCTATCAAATGAGACCAAGAAATCGCAAATAGAACTGTAAAAAAATAGGAAAAAACACTGCAAAGTCGCTGTTTTAATCGAAAAATCATGATTTCAGTTTTTCTCTGTCATTATACACAGCGTGCTGCAGGATCTGTTTTATGTGGTGCACACATACCACATAGATATATTCTCTCATATCTAGGCCCAAATGTACCAGTCACAGTTT
>NC_091297.1:47718232-47888232 GCF_038502225.1 Cherax quadricarinatus
ACAATCCTTCCGTTTATAGAATGGTCACCGATATTAGTAGACATTCTTTATTTGTTCGCCGCCCCTTTTTGCTCCGTCCCTTTTCTCTTCGCCTACATTCGCTCTTGTCTTCCCTTCAGTTACCACCTTTATATGTTCGTGTAGCATCTCACTTTTCCCTACTCCCCTGGGAAGTTCCAGCTGTTCGGGTCTGCTCTTTCTCACTCCCTTGCTCGAAAGCCCAACTGCCTACCGTGGCTTCCTGCTCTCTTTTTCTTGATCACTTCCACTCTCATTCTCATGCCATCGCTGTGTACACAGATGGCTCTAAGTCTTCAGATGGCATCGGATTCGCAGCAGTGTTTCCGGACAGCATCGTGCGGGAGCATTTACTATCTTCGGCTAGCATTTTTACTGCTGAATTGTATGCCATTCTTGCAGCACTTATTCGTATCGCATCTATGCCTGTGTCATCATTTGTGGTAGTCTCAGACTCCCTTAGTGCTCTACAGGCTATACGAAAATTTGATAGATCTCACCCCCTAGTTCTCCATATCCAACTTTGGCTATGCCGTATCTCTACCAAGCATAAAGATATTGTTTTTTGTTGGGTCTCTGGTCATGTCGACGTACAGGGCAATGAACAGGCAGACACTGCTGCACGGTCAGCAGTACATGACCTACCAATTTCCTATAGAGGCATTCCATTTCTGGACTATTTTGCTGCAATAGCTACCCACCTTCACACCCGTTGGCAACAACGTTGGTCAACTCTGCTCGGTAACAAACTCCATTCTATTAAACCGAGCATAGGTTACTGGCCGTCTTCTTGTCATCAGTGCCGAGGTTGGGAGACCACTCTCTCCCGCCTTCGCATTGGCCACACTCGTCTTACTCATGGGTATCTCATGGAGAGGCACCCTGTTCCTCTCTGTGAGCAGTGTCAAGTTCCAGTATTGATTAGCCACATTCTGTTAGACTGCCCTCTCTATCAATGAGCACGCAGAATTTACCTCCAACGTCTTCGTTCTACTACTCTCTCTTTACCTTCCCTTCTTGCTGATGGACCCTCCTTTAATCCTGACTCTTTCATTGACTTCTTGACAACGACTGATTTACTCCACAAACTCTGATGATGATACCTTTCGCACTCCCCTCAGCCCTTTCTAGCTCAGTCTCTTGCTGCCCTTTACCCTTTCACCATCCACTGCCCCGCTGTTATCCGTAACCTGTTACTCATCCATCTCCCTTTTGCCACCTGATGCCCTCGCTCCCTTCCTGCCCTGCAGCGCTGTATAGCCCTTGTGGCTTAGCGCTTCTTTTTTATTATAATTATATATATATATATATATATATATATATATATATATATATATATATATATATATATATATATATATATATATATATATATATATTTTCAACTGTACCTCAAGTATTCACAAAAATGCAGACTGCAAAGTTAATACAGTAGTTTAAAACATGTAATTTTTTTATTTAAAATATTCTGGTCTTCAAAACAATAATGAAGATAGACTGTGTTATTTTGTTTTTTCTTTATTTTTATTTTGCTACTGTTATATTATTATTGTTGCTGGCTGGAGAATGTTGACTGACATAACACCACTTAGAGCTGCTTGTAAAATTATACTTTGTGTTGTGGCATTGCTGCATTGCTTTGTTGCAGGATTGGTGTGGTAACATGGTTGGTATAATAATTGGCATAGGGCATGCTTCAGGTTTATTGGTACAATGGGTACAAAGCAAGTTTGGTTAACACTACCACCATGCCCAGACTGTAGACCTGCAAGAGAGTGGTTAACACTAGCACCATGCCCAGACTGTAGACCTGCAAGAGAGTGGTTAACACTAGCACCATGCCCAGACTGTAGACCTGCAAGAGAGTAGTTAACACTAGCACCATGCCCAGACTGTAGACCTGCAAGAGAGTGGTTAACACTATCACCATGCCCAGATTGTAGACCTGCAAGAGAGTAGTTAACACTAGCACCATGCCCAGACTGTAGACCTGCAAGAGAGTGGTTAAAACTAGCACCAAGCCCTGACTGTAGACCTGCAAGAGAGTGGTTAACACTAGCACCATGCCCAGACTGTAGACCTGCAAGAGAGTGGTTAACACTAGCACCAAGCCCAGACTGTAGACCTGCAAGAGAGTGGTTAACACTATCACCATGCCCAGACTGTAGACCTGCAAGAGAGTGGTTAACACTAGCACCAAGCCCAGACTGTAGACCTGCAAGAGAGTGGTTAACACTAGCACCAAGCCCAGACTGTAGACCTGCAAGAGAGTGGTTAACACTAGAACCAAGCCCAGACTGTAGACCTGCAAGAGAGTGGTTAACACTAGCACCAAGCCCAGACTGTAGACCTGCAAGAGAGTAGTTAACACTAGCACCATGCCCAGACTGTAGACCTGCAAGAGAGTGGTTAACACTAGCACCATGCCCAGACTGTAGACCTGCAAGAGAGTGGTTAACACTAGAACCAAGCCCAGACTGTAGACCTGCAAGAGAGTGGTTAACACTAGCACCAAGCCCAGACTGTAGACCTGCAAGAGAGTAGTTAACACTAGCACCATGCCCAGACTGTAGACATTCAAGAGAGTGGTTAACAATTGCACCAAGCCCAGACTGTAGACCTGCAAGAGAGTAGTTAACACTAGCACCATGCCCAGACTGTAGACCTGCAAGAGAGTGGTTAACACTAGCACCATGCCCAGACTGTAGACCTGCAAGAGAGTGGTTAACACTAGAACCAAGCCCAGACTGTAGACCTGCAAGAGAGTGGTTAACACTAGCACCAAGCCCAGACTGTAGACCTGCAAGAGAGTAGTTAACACTAGCACCATGCCCAGACTGTAGACCTTCAAGAGAGTGGTTAACACTAGCACCATGCCCAGACTGTAGACCTGCAAGAGAGTGGTTAACACTAGCACCAAGCCCAGACTGTAGACCTGCAAGAGAGTTTGCCTGGAGTTTACCTGGAGAGAGTTCCGGGGGTCAACGCCCCCGCGGCCCGGTCTGTGACCAGGCCTCCTGGTGGATCAGAGCCTGATCAACCAGGCTGTTGCTGTTGGCTGCACGCAAACCAACGTACGAGCCACAGCCCGGCTGGTCAGGAACCGACTTTAGGTGCTTGTCCAGTGCCAGCTTGAAGACTCCCAGGGGTCTGTTGGTAATCCCCCTTATGTATGCTGGGAGGCAGTTGAACAGTCTCGGGCCCCTGACACTTATTGTATGGTCTCTTAACGTGCTAGTGACACCCCTGCTTTTCATTGGGGGGATGTTGCATCGTCTGCCAAGTCTTTTGCTTTCGTATTGAGTGATTTTCGTGTGCAAGTTCGGTACTAGTCCCTCTAGGATTTTCCAGGTGTATATAATCATGTATCTCTCCCGCCTGCGTTCCAGGGAATACAGTTTTAGGAACCTCAAGCGCTCCCAGTAATTGAGGTGTTTTATCTCCGTTATGCGCGCCGTGAAGGTTCTCTGTACACCACTTGAATACAACAAAGTCTCATTTAGACTCCATGACGAGGCCTCAGTAAGGAAGTTCACAGCTGACCTAGAGACTGTTGACTGGCCTACAGAATTCTCCAAGGCCAATGGTATTGATGACTGGACAGACATTTTTCTTAACAAATTACTTAGACTATACAACAAACATTGTCCTATAAAAACAAAACAGATCACAAACAAACGGCTTGGTTGCCCATGGCTAACCAGCACCATTCTGAAATCCATTGACAAGAAACACCAATATGAAAAGCAATATAGACAAGGCTTAATACACAAAGATATTCTTAAACACTATTCATCAGCTCTCACCAAAGTAATAAAGAAAGCCAAACAACTATACTACTCCAGTAGATTCACAGACACTAGAGGAGATATAAAAAAGACCTGGAAAACACTCTCTCAGATTCTAGGGACCCACAAACTGAGAAAAACCAAGAATATTGTCCTAACTAAACCTAATGAAACACCACTACATCCCACTGACTCAGCTAACAAGATAAACGACTTCTTCTCAACCATAGGATCTAATCTCGCCAGTAAAATCCCACATACCAATGCCCATGCCGGGGACTACCTAGATGGGAATTTCCCTAATTCCTTCTATCTTGCACCAACTGAGCCCACGGAAGTCACCGAGATTATAAAGTCACTTAAAAATAACTCGGGGAATCTGTCTCATGTCCCACTATTACTGTACAAGCGAGCGGCCCATGTACTTTCGCATGCTATTTCATTACTCTTTAACAAGTCACTAGAGACTAGCACCTTCCCGAAACTACTCAAGATGGCAAGGGTTACACCAATACATAAAGGTGGTGACCCTACAGACTTAAACAACTATAGGTCAATATCTAACTTACCATTGCTATCCAAAATCTTTGAGAAACTCGTGCACAGGACACTGTATTCATTTATAACGGCTCAAAACATACTCAACCCCTGCCAATTTGGATTCAGGAAAAATAAAAGCACTAATGATGCAATCATAATGCTAGATCTGCTTTACACAGCATTGGAAAATAAGGAATATCCACTAGGAATTTTTATTGACCTAAGAAAAGCTTTTGACACAGTAGACCACGACATCCTACTCCACAAACTTGATCATTACGGTATAAGAGGCCATGCGCTTGCTTATTTCAAATCTTACATTACTAATAGGTATCAGTATGTCACCATTGATGACACAGCATCAGCAACACGGCCACTTGATACTGGAGTTCCGCAGGGAAGTGTCCTTGGTCCCCTGCTCTTCCTCATATACATCAATGACCTTCTAAACGTATCCCAACACCTGAAACCCATTCTCTTTGCTGACGACACGACTTATGTCATCTCTCACCCTAATCTTGCCACCCTCAACACCACTGTGAATGAGGAGCTGATCAAAATATCGACTTGGATGACAGCCAATAAACTTACGCTTAACACTGACAAAACCTACTATATTATGTTTGGTAGCAGAGCAGGAGATGCACAAATTAACATTAAGATTGACAACACTCTAATTACCAGAAATAATGGGGACAAATTCCTAGGCTTATACCTTGACAACAACCTGAATTTCAGCACCCATATCCAGCATATAACCAAAAAAGTATCCAAAACGGTTGGGATCCTCTCCAAGATACGATACTACGTGCCGCAAAATGCCCTTCTCACACTATACCACTCACTTATTTATCCATACCTCACCTATGCTATTTGTGCTTGGGGATCAACTGCAGCAACACACCTAAAGCCAATAATAACCCAATAAAAAGCTGCAGTAAGAATAATCACTAAATCCCATCCCTGGCAACACACCCCCCCACTCTTCATAGACCTAAACTTACTCCTTGTTCAGTACATCCACACTTACTACTGTGCAATCTACATCTACAGGGCCTTAAACTCTAATATCAACCTTGACCTAAAACGCTTTCTTGATAGTTGTGACAGAACCCACAGGCATAACACCAGACACAAACATCTCTACGACATTCCCCATGTCCGACTAAACCTTTACAAAAATTCAATGTATGTGAAAGGCCCTAAAATCTGGAATACCCTACCTGAGAACTCTAGAACTGCTGACACATTCATCACATTCAAAACTACCATTAGAAAACATCTTATCTCCCTGATACACCCTGTCAACTAACTACACGAATACCACCTGGTGGTTCACACTTACACTCACTGACTCATTTGACCATAAACAGAAATATTAATCTCAATCTTAAAATAATGAATCCTGTGATGCTCCAGTACTGAAACTATGTACTGTGCCAAAACAAAAGCATTTACATTGCTAAACACACAAACTAGTATTTAGTCACTTAGCCATAATACCAACTTACCTCATAATTTGTAATATTTTACAATTAATATTTTACAATAAAACTAAGTCTGCCCGAAATGCCTAGCCATGCTAAGCGTTCTAATCACTATTTTACTACATGTAAACCACACAATAACCAAATTTCTGTAAACTCAGCATTGTAATCCTTATAGAGAATAAACTTTGAATTTGAATTTGAATTCTAAGTCAGCAATTTCACCTGCCTTGAAAGGTGCTGTTAGTGTGCAGCAATATTCCAGCCTAGATAAAACAAGTGACCTGAAGAGTGTCATCATGGGCTTGGCCTCCCTAGTTTTGAAGGTTCTCATTATCCATCCTGTCATTTTTCTAGAAAATGCGATTGATACAATTTTATGGTCCTTGAAGGTGAGATCCTCCGACATGATCACTCCCAGGTCTTTGACGTTGGTGTTTCGCTCTATTTTGTGGCCAGAATTTGTTTTGTACTCTGATGAAGATTTAATTTCCTCGTGTTTACCATATCTGAGTAATTGAAATTTCTCATCGTTGAACTTCATATTGTTTTCTGCAGCCCACTGAAAGATTCGGTTGATGTCCGCCTGGAGCCTTGCAGTGTCTGCAATGGAAGACACTGTCATGCAGATTCGGGTGTCATCTGCAAAGGAAGACACGGTGCTGTGGCTGACATCCTTGTCTATGTCGGATATGAGGATGAGGAACAAGATGGGAGCGAGTACTGTGCCTTGTGGAACAGAGCTTTTCACCGTAGCTGCCTCGGACTTTACTCTGTTGACGACTACTCTCTGTGTTCTGTTAGTGAGGAAATTATAGATCCATCGACCGACTTTTCCTGTTATTCCTTTAGCACGCATTTTGTGCGCTATTACGCCATGGTCACACTTGTCGAAGGCTTTTGCAAAGTCTGTATATATTACATCTGCATTCTTTTTATCTTCTAGTGCATTTAGGACCTTGTCGTAGTGATCCAATAGTTGAGACAGACAGGAGCGACCTGTTCTAAACCCATGTTGCCCTGGGTTGTGTAACTGATGGGTTTCTAGATGGGTGGTGATCTTGCTTCTTAGGACCCTTTCAAAGATTTTTATGATATGGGATGTTAGTGCTATCGGTCTGTAGTTCTGTGCTGTTGCTTTACTGCCCCCTTTGTGGAGTGGGGCTATGTCTGTTGTTTTTAGTAACTGTGGGACGAACCCCGTGTCCATGCTCCCTCTCCATAGGATGGAAAAGGCTCGTGATAGGGGCTTCTTGCAGTTCTTGATGAACACGGAGTTCCATGAGTCTGGCCTTGGGGCAGAGTGCATGGGCATGTCATTTATCGCCTGTTCGAAGTCATTTGGCGTCAGGATAACATCGGATAGGCTTGTGTTAACCAAATTTTGTGGCTCTCTCATAAAAAATTCATTTTGATCTTCGACTCTCAGTCTGGTTAGCGGCTTGCTAAAAACTGAGTCATATTGGGACTTGAGTAGCTCACTCATTTCCTTGCTGTCATCTGTGTAGGACCCATCTTGTTTAAGTAGGGGCCCAATACTGGACGTTGTTCTCGACTTTGATTTGGCATAGGAGAAGAAATATTTTGGGTTTCTTTCGATTTCATATATGGCTTTTAGTTCTTCCCGCTATTCCTGACTCCTATAAGATTCCTTTAGCTTGAGTTCGATGCTTGCTATTTCTCTGACCAGTGTCTCCCTACGCATTTCAGATATACTGACCTCTTTTAGCTGCTCTGTTATTCTTTTCCGTCGCCTGTAAAGGGAGCGCCTGTCTCTTTCTATTTTACATCTACTCCTCCTTTTTCTTAGAGGAATAAGCCTTGTGCAAACATCGAGTGCCAACAAGTTAATCTGTTCTAGGCATAAGTTGGGGTCTGTGTTGCTTAGTGTATCTTCCCAGCTTATATCGGTTAGGACTTGGTTTACTTGGTCCCACTTTATGTTTTTGTTATTGAAGTTGAATTTGGTGAATGCTCCCTCGTGACTAGTCTCATTATGTCGGTCTGGGGCTCCACGCATACATGTCTGAACCTCAATTATGTTGTGATCTGAGTATATTGTTTTTGATATGGTGACATTTCTTATCAGATCATCATTGTTAATGAAGATGAGGTCTAGTGTATTCTCCAGTCTAGTAGGCTCTATTATTTGCTGGTTTAAATTGAATTTTGTGCAGAGATTTAAAAGCTCGTGTGAGTGTGAGTTTTCATCAGAGGTGCCTCCTGGTGTTATTACTGCAACAATATTATTTGCTATATTCCTCCATTTTTGGTGCCTTAAGTTGAAATCCCCCAGGAGCAAGATGTTGGGTGCAGGAGCTGGAAGATTTTCCGGACAGTGGTCAATTTTTAACAGCTGTTCCTGGAATTGCTGGGATGTTGTATCCGGAGGCTTGTAGACTACCACAATGACTAGGTTTTGGTTCTCGACCTTTACTGCTAAAACTTCCACTACATCATTTGAGGCACTTAGCAGTTCTGTGCAAACAAGTGACTCTGCAATGTACAGGCCAACCCCCCCCCCCTTTTGCCTGTTCACTCTGTCACATCTGTATAGGTTGTAACCCGGGATCCATATTTCGTTGTCCAAGTGATCCTTTATGTAGGTCTCAGTGAAAGCCGCGAACATTGCCTTTGCCTCTGCAAGCAGTCCACGGATGAAAGGTATTTTGTTGTTTGTTGCTGGCTTTAGACCCTGTATATTTGCAAAGAAAAATGTCATCGGACTGGTGGTATTGTTGGTACTGGGGGAGGATTTTTTTTCCGGCATTAGTATCTGTATCTGTTGGTTTGGAGTGGAGGCCATCGACTGTGGTTCCACTCCAGGAATGACTGGATTTGGTGTACGATTTCTGCCATTTCCTGCCAGTTTTTTTTCCTTCCTGGCACTAAAAAACCTCTCCCTCTTGAGTGGCTGTGGCTACCCAGGTTTTCCCATGGCCTGGATGTTTTGTATCTTTTTGTCCCCTTTAGATGGTGTGCCTGGCAATTTAAGTTATAGCACAGTCTTTCCTGTACTGAAGAGGTACACATTTCGGGGTGAAAAAGCTTACAGGAAGGGAGTTTGCATTTTCCTGTTGTCATATGGGCATGGCATTTTCTAGGGTGGTCATAGTTGCATGTCCCGTCTGTTTTTCCAGATTTCCCATGTCTGCAGATACCAAGTGCATAGTATGTGCACAGGCTTGGTTTCCGTTTGCCTTGGGTTTCTGTGACTGTATTCCCTGTTGGTGCATGTTTCCCTGTCTTATTCCTATCCTCCCTAGCACCAACAATGGAGCTCCCACCAGTTGTTTTTGGTAATATATCCTCACTATTGCTAGTGGAGTCCTCTTGTTTGCTATTTCCTGTGGTATTTCTAGTTTGCAATATTGGTTTTATCTTATCTTTGACTACACTTGTTTCCCCACTACGGCTCCTGTCCCCTATGAGAGGGTAACACTAGCACCAAGCCCAGACTGTAGACTTGCAAGAGAGTGGTTAACACTAGCACCAAACCCAGATTGTAGACCTGCAAGAGAGTGGTTAACACTAGCACCATGCCCAGACTGTAGACCTGCAAGAGAGTAGTTAACACTAGCACCAAGCCCAGACTGTAAACCTAAGAACATAAGAAATTAGGAACACTGCAACAGGCCTACTGGCCCATACTTGGCAGGTCCATGTCAGAACCAACCCACCAACAAAAATATTTGCCCAACCCATCCCCAGAGCCACCCAAGCAACAAGCCCCGACAACCCCTTCTTCCCCTATCAATGTGCAAGTCCCGCTCAAATCCATTCCCTCTCACTCATAGAATACAGAAAGCCAACCGGCCCACACTAGGCAGGTCCCCCTCAAACCCAGACCCACAAACAAAACCACCTGCTACTTCATCCATGGAATAAGCTTTGATAACCAGGGCACTATTAAAGAGGGTACTGAGGGAGCTGAAGTACCTGGTCCATCACCAGGGTACTGAAGCCCCTGGTCCATCACCAGGGCACCGAGGGAGCTAAAGCACTTGGTCCATCACCAGGGCACAGAGGAAGCTGAAGTACCTGGTCCATCACCAGGGTATTGAAGCACCTGGTCCATCACCAGAGCTAAAGCATCTGGTCCATCACCAGGGCACCGAGGAAGCTGAAGCACCTGGTCCATCACCAGGGCACCGAGGGAACTGCGAGAGAGTGAGTGAAGGGCATGTCCGACCCGTCCTGCTGCTGTCCAATTAGTGAAGGCGCTGCAAGCTACTGAGCTGAGCTTTAGTCTCAGCTAGTTGTGCTAGGTGGCAGCACAGGTGCTAGGCATCAGAGTGCAAAATACGAAGGCTTAACTGGGTTTACATCGCTCGGACACGCTACCCATGGTCGTCCTAACTGTGACAAATGACTGGATTAAACTCTCGTAAGGAATAGGGCACTAACGTGGATACTAGGCATGAATGACAAAAACATGTATACACAATGAACTCAAAAAACTTACTAACATGGGGAAGAAAAAGGGATGTGTGCTAAAAGTGCTGTGAGGGAGCAAGGCACCAAAAGTGCTGTGAGGGAGCAAGGCACCAAAAGTGCTGTGAGGGAGCAAGGCGCCACAGTTAGGCTGGGACCTCAACTCCAGGCGGTGCATCATGGAAGGGCATCATGAAAAGCAGGAACAACTGGTAGAGGAAGTACGCAAGTGTGACAGGGTCCTCAGCTGGAACGGTGCGGCAGGCAATCAGCATGAGTGACTCAAGCGGCACATTCTGGTGGTGCCGGTAAGCGGGACGTCATAGGAGTGAGCGAGCTGTAAGGATGCTAGTAGAAGTGGTAATTGCCAGGGAACGTCACTGCGGGGGAATGGGAGTCGGAGGCATAGTTCTCTCTGTGCAAGGGTGCTTGGTCGACTCGCACATCTGATGTCGAGACTGACTGTCGAGTGTCAGTGGGAGAGTGGACATCTGTGACCCAAAGGAATGTGTTGCTTTGGTGTTAACACCGGGCATTTTATACATAGGTATCATGGTTTTAACGTGATTTGCGTGTTCAAATGAATCTATTCTATGCATTATGGACACTAGGGCCCTTTGAGAACATATGTAAGTAAAGGAAAATGGCATAGAACACACTTTCACTGAGAGGATGTAACATCTGCTCTGCTGACTGAGCAACATTAAAAATACACACACACACAAAAAAAACGCACATAGGAGAGAGGAGCTTACAACGATGTTTCGGTCCGACCTGCACCATTTACAAAGTCACACTAGAAAAGCGTGAGATGGACGGGTGCAAGAGAGGAAGTAGCAATAGCACCTCCGAAAATTCTGCAGCGGTGGTGGACGATAAGACCAAAATAGAGCCAGTCATCTCTGTCATTATTTTATGCTGACACACTCCATCTACTGCTAAAAGAGGAAAAAAATAGGATGGGAAGACATGGTTGAAGTGGATCAGTCTAAGGACAAGAAACAACGCACTCTCGTATGTGCGGGTTATTTGTGTGTTGTTCAAGTCGTGGTATCCTGCCTTTCTGTTCTTCAAAACTAAAAACTAATACATTTTCTCTCTAATTTTCCATAAAGATTACTGTAAAACTTTTAATTGCTCACCACAGATAACAATGTAGCACTGGTACACGTGACACAGACAATTGTATGTGATGAAACATAAGGTCATGGTGCAGATGGTAGAGAACTTGCGTGTGGGAGTGTAGACAGTGTTGCGTCATGGTGTAGCATCGTAGACACGCAATTAACTCCGAAATTAGCTGGATAAAGCATAAGGGTAGAGGTAGTATGTGTGTGAGTGAGATCAGGAGCAAGCGGCTGCACTGAACACATGTCTGGGTACCTGCTGTATATACAGTACCTGCTGTGCAGCACAGCAGGTACTGTATATACAGCACTGAACGATTTGACCAATTTTGCATTACATTTAAATTCTTTGTTAGTCTATTCGCATAAATTTAAACCCGCATGGTAATAAAATAATGCTAAACCCTCATGGTAATAAAATAATACTAAACCCGCATGGTAATAAAATAATGCTAAACCCACATAGTAATAAAATAAGGCTAAACCCACATGGTAATAAAATAATGCTAAACCAACATGGTAATAAAATAATGCCAAACCCGCATGGTAATAAAATAATGCCAAACCCGCATGGTAATAAAATAATGCTAAACCCGCATGGTAATAAAATAATGGTAAATCCACATGGTAATAAAATAAATTGTATCTTTCCAGTATTTATCAGTTCGTAATGGTAATATGAGTTCTTATATTGTTGTAAACTCAGATAATGGAAGTTGTTCGTCTCTGGTTACAAGAAATTAACATCTTTCTCTAGGTCGTTGTGCCATTATTTATTGAAATGTCTTGTTTTATCTAACACTGATGATTGTTGTTTTGAGTAATGTCTCTCAGGTCTGAGAAACATAAAAACAAAACAGAACAACAGTGTGAGGGAGACTTGAGATTGAGTGAATATAGATTATATTGACCTGACAGGAATCTCTATGTTCCACTTACAATATTAAAAATTCCATTTTTCACTTCTCCTTTCCTCTCATCGTCTTCCCTACCAGAGTTAGCTTTCGTTTCCACTGTGTAACCATCATATGGAAGATGTTAGGAGTGGAGTGACCATCATTAGTGTTTTCTTCATTCTTGAAATACCAG
Source organism: Cherax quadricarinatus (assembly GCF_038502225.1). Classification (NCBI taxonomy): domain Eukaryota; kingdom Metazoa; phylum Arthropoda; class Malacostraca; order Decapoda; family Parastacidae; genus Cherax; species Cherax quadricarinatus. The sequence continues at coordinate 47,730,716 of NC_091297.1, forward strand.
GCATATACAGTGAAATTCATATAACCTGTAGTTACCAGCGGTCGCAGTTATACATAACGAAAAGCAAATATTACTCCAGAAAAAGCGTCTTTCCTCCAATAATTTCACCTGTCAACTATAGTGATAATATAGCATTTGTTGTGGTGGAGACGATAAAAACCTAGAAAAGCTAGATACAGTGATCTATAAACCTTCAGGCCGTAAATAAGGGTTGAGGCCTCGACCGTTCGTCATTGTACGAGCTGCCATCAATCACCGGTTCTTCAACACACAAATTATAATTTTATTTCAATCTAATCACTTATTACTCGGTTAAATAATTTCCAACAGTTCCTTCATGTGTTAGCCCAAATCACCGACCAGATATGTTTTAAATAAGTGACCCACTGATCAGATCTGACTGGTTCCGAACCCTTGACTGGTTCAAACCCTTGACCGGTTTCAGACGGATTCGTTGGCCAATAAAGCAGACTGTAAATAGACAGGGTTTTAGGCGCCCTTATCAAACACAAACAATAAATATAAAACAGGAACGTACACCAGTAAGCTGTCCTAATATACAAATACAGTTAGAAATAGAAATAGAAATAGCCAGATCTTCACTTTAAGGTGGTTATTAGTAGAATATTCAAAGGGTTACTAGTATTATTATTATTATTATTATAATCAAGGGGGAAGCGCTAAACCCGGAGGATTATACAGCGCCTGGGGGGATGTGGAAGGCATTCAGGCTTAATTCGGGGAACTGGAGCACAGATCTAATTCCCTAAATCAAGAGCCCCTCACCAACATCAAGGAACCTTCCTTGAGGGGAGGGTTACTAGTAGAACTATAGTAAATCAACCATTCAAATCACATTATGAAGCTCTGTGTAGTCTGCAGTCAATCAAACAAGCGAGCTTCCACATGGATTACTTGCCATTTTTGTGAAAATTGGTGTCGTGCCCCTTGTGCAGATATCTAAGAACTATCTACAAACAGTATTAAATCAGGGAAGTGTTTTTGGGTATGCCCAAATGAGATAAATCTGTGGACTAAAATCACATTGATATTAAAAGATGATAACATCAAAGCAGCCTTCATAGAAAACCTGGAAGCATTCAATAACAGATGGGAAAATAAAAAGTCTGGGCAGGATGGTATCGCCCTTGGTGCTGGCCATGTAGTCAGAAACTGTAAGGCTGGAGGTGCTGCCCTAGGTGACAGTAATGGTGAAGCTGGAGGTGCTGTCCTGGGAGACAGTAATGGTGAGGATGGAGGTGCTGTCCTGGGAAACAGTAATGGTGAGGATGGAGGTGCTGTCTAGGTAGACAGTAAATGTACTCACCTAATTGTACTCATCTAATTGTGGTTGCAGGGGTCGAGACTCAGCTCCTGGCCCCGCCTCTTCACTGATCGCTACTGAGGGAATGCATATAAATGACCTCGAGGGAGACAGGAGCTGTAGTGGGGAAACAAGTGTAGCCAAGGACAAGATAAAACCAATATTACAAACTAGTAGTACCACAGGAGATAGCAAACAAGGGGGCTCCACTAGCAATAGTGAGGATATATTACCAGAAACAACTGGTGAGAGCTCCATTGTTAGTACTAGTGAGGATAGGAATGAGACAGGTAAACATGCACCAACAGGGAATACAGTCACAGAAACCCAATGCAAACGGAAACCAAGCCTATGCACATACTATGCACTTGGTATCTGCAGACATGGGAAATCTGGAAAAACAGATGGGACGTGCAACTTTGACCACCCTAGAAAATACCGTGCCCATATGACAACAGGAAAATGCAAACTCCCTTCCTGTAAACTTTTTCACCTTGAAATGTGTCCCTCTTCAGTACAGGAAAGACTGTACTACAGCTTCAATTGCCAGGCACGCCATCTAAACGGGACAAAAAGATACAAAACATCCAGGCCATGGGAAAACCTGGGTAGCCACAGCCACTCAAGAGGGAGAGGTTTTTTAGTGCCAGGAAGGAAAAAAAAAAACTGGCAGGAAATGGCAGAAATCGTACGCCAAATCCAGTCATTTCTGGAGTGGAACCACAGTCAATGGCCTCCACTCCAAACCAACAGATACAGATACTAGTGCCGGAAAAAAAAGTCCCCCCCAGTACCACCAGTACCACCAGTCCGATGACATTCTTCTTTGCAAATATACAGGGTCTAAAGCCAGCAACAAACAACAAAATACCTTTCATCCGTGGACGGCTTGCAGAGGCAAATGCAATGTTCGCGGCTTTCACAGAGACCCACATAAAGGATCACTTGGACAACGAAATATGGATCCCAGGTTACAATCTACACAGATGCGACAGAGTGAACAGGCAAAAGGGGGGGGGGGTTGGCCTGTATATCGCAGAGTCACTTATTTGCACAGAACTGCTTAATGCCTCAAATGATGTAGTGGAAGTTTTAGCAGTAAAGATCGAGAACCAAAACCTAGTTATTGTGGTAGTCTACAAGCCTCCGGATGCAATGTCTCAGCAATTCCAGGAACAGCTGTTAAAAATTGACCACTGTCTGGAAAATCTTCCAGCTCCTGCCCCCAACATTTTGGTCCTGGGGGATTTCAACTTGAGGCACCTAAAATGGAGGAATATAGCAAATAATGTTGTTGCAGTGATAACACCAGGAGGCAGCTCTGACGAGAACTCACACACACACACGAGCTTTTAAATCTCTGCACAAAATTCAACTTAAACCAGCAAATAATAGAGCCTACTAGACTGGAAAATACACTAGACCTCATCTTCACTAACAATGATGATCTGATAAGAAATGTCACCATATTATAAACAATATACTCAGATCACAACACAATTGAGGTTCAGACATGTATGCGAGGAGCCCCAGACCGACAAAATGAGATTAGTCATGAGGGAGCATTCACCAAATTCAACTACAATAACAAAAACATAAAGTGGGACCAAGTAAACCAAGTCCTAAACGATATAAGCTGGGAAGATAGACTAAGCAACACAGACCCCAACTTATGCCTAGAACAGATTAACTCGGTGGCACTCGATGTATGCTCAAGGCTTATTCCTTTAAGAAAAAGGCCCCTCAAGGAAGGTTCCTTGATGTTGGTGAGGGGCTCTTGATTTAGGGAATTGGATCTGTGCTCCAGTTCCCCGAATTAAGCCTGAATGCCTTCCACATACTCCCCCCCAGGCGCTGTATAATCCTCCGGGTTTAGCGCTTCCCCCTTGATTATAATAATAATAATAATTTAAGAAAAAGGAGGAGTTGATGTAAAATAGAAAGAGACAGGCGCTCCCTTTACAGGCGACGAAAAAGAATAACAGAGAGGCTAAAAGAGGCCAATATATCTGGAATGCGTAAGGAGTCACTGGCCAGAGAAATAGCAAACATCGAACTTATACTAAAGGAATCTTATAGGAGTCAGGAATCGCGGGAAGAACTAAAAGCCATAAATGAAATCGAAAGAAACCCAAAGTATTTCTTGTCTTATGCCAAATCAAAGTCGAGAGCAACATCCAGTATTGGGCCCTTACTTAAACAAGATGGGTCCTACACAGATGACAGCAAGGAAATTAGTGAGCTACTCAAGTCCCAATATGACTCAGTTTTTAGCAAGCCGCTAACCAGACTGAGAGTCGAAGATCAAAATAATTTTTTTATGAGAGAGCCACAGAATTTGGTAAACACAAGCCTATCTGATGTTATCCTGACGCCAAGTGACTTCGAACAGGCGATAAATGACATGCTCATGCACTCTGCCCCAGGGCCAGACTCATGGAACTCCGTGTTCATCAAGAACTGCAAGAAGGGGCTTCTTGCAGTTCTATCACGAGCTTTTACCATCCTATGGAGAGGGAGCATGGACACGGGGGTCGTCCCACAGTTACTAAAAACAACAGACATAGCCCCACTCCACAAAGGAGACAGTAAAGCAATAGCAAAGAACTAACATCCCATATCATAAAAATCTTTGAAAGGATCCTAAGAAGGAAGATCGCCACCCATCTAGATACCCATCAATTACACAACCCAGGGCAACATGGGTTTAGAGCAGGTAGCTCCTGTCTGTCCTAACTACTGGATCACTATGACAAGGTCTTAGATGCACTAGAAGACAAAAAGAATGCAGATGTAATATATACAGACTTTGCAAAAGCCTTCGACAAGTGTGACCATGGCGTAATAGCGCACAAAATGCGTGCTAAAGGAATAACAGGAAAAGTTGGTAGATGGATCTATAATTTCCTCACAAACAGAACATAAAGAGTAATAGTCAGCAAAGTAAAGTCCGAGGCAGCTACGGTGAAAAGCTCTGTTCCACAAGGCACAGTACTTGCTCCCATCTTGTTTCTCATCCTCATATCTGACATAGATAAGGATGTCAGCCACAGCACCGTGTCTTCCTTTGCAGGTGACACCCGAATCTGCTTGACAGTATCTTCCATTGCAGACACTGCAAGGCTCCAGGCGGACATCAACCAAATCTTTCAATGGGCTGCAGAAAACAATATGAAGTTCAATGATGAGAAATTTCAATTACTCCGATATGGTAAACATGAGGAAATTAATCTTCATCAGAGTACAAAACAAATTCCGGCCACAAAATAGAGCAAAAAACCAACATCAAAGACCTGGGAGTGATCATATCGGAGGATCTCACCTTCAAGGACCATAACATTATATCAATCGCATCTGCTAGAAAAATGACAGGATGGATAATGAGAACCTTCCAAACTAGGAATCCCATGCCCATGATGGCACTCTTCAGGTCTCGGCAGACGATGCAACATCCCCCCAATGAAAAGCAGGGGGTAGATGTTGCACGTTAAGAGACAACACAATAAATATCAGGGGCCCAAAACTGTTCAACTGCCTCCCAGCATACATAAGGGGGGATTACCAATAGACCCCTGGCTGTCTTCAAGCTGGCACTGGACAAGCAACTAAAGTCGGTACCTGACCAGCCGGGCTGTGGCTCGTACGTTGGATTGCGTGCAGCCAGCAGTAATAGCCTGGTTGATCAGGCTCTGATCCACCAGGAGGCCTGGTCACAGACCGGGCCGCGGCGGCGTTGACCCCCGGAACTCTCCAGGTAAACACGGATTACATCCATCATCCTTACCCTCCTGTTCCCTCGCCCACTCTTACCTTTCCTATTCTCTCATTTTATTAAGCCCTGCGGGTATCTAAGTGGAGTGTATATTAGCATGTGACAGTAGTTGTGACTAGCTTCTGCAAGCCTTTGTGTTGCGCTGCAGTAGTAACAGTAGCTGTGACCAGCCACTCCAAGCCATATATGTGCCGCTGCAGTGGTGGCAGTAACTGTCACCAGTCACTCCAAGCCATATATGTGCCGCTGCAGTGGTGACACAAGCTAGGAACAAGGTGAATTGCCTGCTGATCTAAATGCAGCCCAGTTCAGTGCCACCAAGAACTGGACAACACTGTTGTATGAACGAGATGCTGGGAACACTTCAGGTGCTCACCCTACATCTGCGCTGTAATCTCTGCTAATATTGTAAGGAGCATTTTAGAATCTTCTGTAAATATAATTATCCACTAGGGGTCGCCATCACTTCCCGGAAAGATTCGCGGTCAGTGGAAAATAGATATTAGTCAGATACACGATTTTCCAGGGAAGGGGGGGTGGGGTCCCCACAAGGGAGGAGCCTTGCCGCCGGTGATGGGCTCTTGATCCAGAGAAATGGGGTTGCTCTCCCTTATGTCAAGTAAGGGAGAGCAACCTAAGACGTTATATGATACTTACGGGTTTAACGCTGTCTCGTGAAATAACTGTAATACAATAAATGTGGCAGTAGCCAGTAAACCATTCTGGTGTTAATGGTTTAGTTATTGTCAGTGTTGACTTAAATACAACACCACTGGTGGGTTAGTGGGGCTTAAAATGTATCATCTGCATGAGGGTCATTAAGACTGCAAACTACCTGTTTACTGGTCAAGAATACTTTAATTCTTAAAATCAAGATTAAAGTCAACACTTAGCGCTACTACTAGACTAAGGTTAAGCTGTTAGTACCTTTAGCAGTACTGTTTGTAGCAGAGATGTCAGTAACCCTGATCCAACATGAGGCCTGGTCTCAGACCGAGCCGCGGGGGCGTTGACCCCCGAAACCCTCTCCAGGTCTCCAGGTAAACATACAATGCAAAGTGTGTCGACAGAGACCAGGCCATAAACTGGAGCATTATGTCTTTAGTGTCCAAACATCAGTATTCCATACACTTCTCCATGCAAACGCCACAGGATATGGCAAAACACCTCATTGTTAGGGATAAGTTATCTGAAATCTTGCATCGACTGTGTACAATAACTACTAGAAGCAATTGTGAAATACAGAATGAGTAACATTCCTCTGACGATGTAACAATGCTCAGTGGTGTCAAAGACCCTTTGTGACCTATTTAATGGTAGTGTTTGCTCTACCACTCACATGGGTGCACAGTAAACTGCCGCTCAGGCGACACAACTAAAAAGCTCAGTTTGTATATACTGAAGGATACATACCTCTCGGTGTATATATCATTCAGTGGACTGCGGTCAGTGGTATATATTCAGTGGAGCGCAGTAGTGGAGAGAGGGAAGGTTAGTAGCTACCTCACCTCCCATGTGGGGAGAGGGAAGGTTAGTGGCTGCCTCACCTCCCATGTGGGGAGAGAGAAGGTTAGTGGCTGCCTCACCTCCCATGTAGGGAGAGGGAAGGTTAGTGGCTGCCTCACCTCCCATGTGGGGAGAGGGAAGGTTAGTGGCTCCCTCACCTCCCATGTGGGGAGAGGGAAGTGGCTACCTCACCTCCCATGTGGGGAGAGGGAAGGTTAATGACTGCCTCACCTCCCATGTGGGGAGAGAGAAGGTTATTGGCTGCCTCACCTCCCATGTGGGGGGAGGGAAGGTTAGTGGCTCCCTCACCTCCCATGTGAGGAGAAGGAAGGTTAGTGGGTACAACAACTCCCATGTGGGGAGAGGGAAAGTTTTTGGCTACAACACCTCCCATGTAAGGAGAGGGAAGGTTAGTGGCTACCTCACCTCCCATGTGGGGAGAGGGAAGGTTAGTGCCTGCCTCACCTCCCATGTGGGGAGAGGGAAGATTGGTGGCTGCCTCACCTCCCATGTGGGGAGAGGGAAGGTTAGTAGCTTCAACACCTCCCATGTGGGAAGAGGGAAGGTTAGTGGCTGCATTACCTCTCATGTGAGGAGAGGTAAGGTTAGTGGTTACAACACCTCCCATGTGGGGAGAGGGAAGGTTAGTGGCTAAAACACCTCCCATGTGGGGAGAAAGAAGGTTACTGCTTACAACACCTCCGATGTGGGGAAAGGGAAGGTTAGTGGCTACAATACCTCCCATGTGGGAAGAGGGAAGGTTAGTGGCTGCCTTACCTCCCATGTGAGAAAAGGGATGGTTAGTGGCTACAACACCTCCCATGTGGGGAGAGGGAAGGTTAGTGGCTACAACACCTCCCATGTGGGGAGAGGGAAGGTTAGTGGCTGCCTTACCTCCCATGTGAGGAGAGGGAAGGTTAGTGGCTGCCTCACCTCCTGTGTGAGGAGAGGGAAGGTTAGTGGCTACAACACCACCTGTGGGGAGAGGGAATTTTAGTAGCTACCTCACCTCCCATGTGGGGAGAGGGAAGGTTAATGACTGCCTCACCTCACATGTGGGGACAGGGAAGGTTATTGGCTGCCTCACCTTGCATGTGGGGAGAAGGAAGGTTAGCAGCTGCCTCACCTCCCATGTGGGGAGTTGGAAGGTTAGTGGCTGCCTCACCTCCCATGTGGGGAGTTGGAAGGTTAGTGGCTGCCTCACCTCCCCTATGGGGAGAGGGAAGGTTAGTGGCTACAACACCTCCCATGTGGGGGGAGGGAAGGTTAGTGGCTCCCTCACCTCCCATGTGAGGAGAAGGAAGGTTAGTGGGTACAACAACTCCCATGTGGGGAGAGGGAAAGTTTTTGGCTACAACACCTCCCATGTAAGGAGAGGGAAGGTTAGTGGCTACCTCACCTCCCATGTGGGGAGAGGGAAGGTTAGTGCCTGCCTCACCTCCCATGTGGGGAGAGGGAAGATTGGTGGCTGCCTCACCTCCCATGTGGGGAGAGGGAAGGTTAGTGGCTCCCTCACCTCCCATGTGGGGAGAGGGAAGTTAGTGGCTGCCTCACCTCCCATGTGGGTAGAGGGAAGTTAGTGGCTGCCTCACCTCCCATGTGGGTAGAGGGAAGTTAGTGGCTGCCTCACCTCCCATGTGGGGAGAGGGAAGTTAGTGGCTGCCTCACCTCCCATGTGGGGAGAGGGAAGTTAGTGGCTGCCTCACCTCCCATGTGGGGAGAGGGAAGTTAGTGGCTGCCTCACCTCCCATGTGGGGAGAGGGAAGTTAGTGGCTGCCTCACCTCCCATGTGGGGAGAGGGAAGTTAGTGGCTGCCTCACCTCCCATGTGGGGAGAGGGAAGTTAGTGGCTGCCTCACCTCCCATGTGGGGAGAGGGAAGGTTAGTGGCTGCCTTACCTCCCATGTGGGGAGAGGGAAGTTAGTGGCTGCCTCACCTCCCATGTGGGTAGAGGGAAGGTTAGTGGCTGCCTTACCTCCCATGTGGGTAGAGGGAAGGTTAATGGCTGCCTTACCTCCCATGTGGGGAGAGGGAAGTTAGTGGCTGCCTCACCTCCCATGTGGGTAGAGGGAAGGTTAGTGGCTGCCTTACCTCCCATGTGGGGAGAGGGAAGTTAGTGGCTGCCTCACCTCCCATGTGGGTAGAGGGAAGGTTAGTGGCTGCCTTACCTCCCATGTGGGGAGAGGGAAGTTAGTGGCTGCCTCACCTCCCATGTGGGGAGAGGGAAGTTAGTGGCTGCCTCACCTCCCATGTGGGTAGAGGGAAGTTAGTGGCTGCCTTACCTCCCATGTGGGGAGAGGGAAGTTAGTGGCTGCCTCACCTCCCATGTGGGGAGAGGGAAGTTAGTGGCTGCCTCACCTCCCATGTGGGTAGAGGGAAGTTAGTGGCTGCCTCACCTCCCATGTGGGTAGAGGGAAGTTAGTGGCTGCCTCACCTCCCATGTGGGGAGAGGGAAGTTAGTGGCTGCCTCACCTCCCATGTGGGGAGAGGGAAGTTAGTGGCTGCCTCACCTCCCATGTGGGGAGAGGGAAGTTAGTGGCTGCCTCACCTCCCATGTGGGGAGAGGGAAGTTAGTGGCTGCCTCACCTCCCATGTGGGGAGAGGGAAGTTAGTGGCTGCCTCACCTCCCATGTGGGGAGAGGGAAGTTAGTGGCTGCCTCACCTCCCATGTGGGGAGAGGGAAGTTAGTGGCTGCCTCACCTCCCATGTGGGGAGAGGGAAGTTAGTGGCTGCCTCACCTCCCATGTGGGGAGAGGGAAGTTAGTGGCTGCCTCACCTCCCATGTGGGGAGAGGGAAGTTAGTGGCTGCCTCACCTCCCGTCACAGCTCACCTTTCTAATACCTAACACTACAGTTTACACAGTAATTGCTGCCATGTAACTTACCGCAAATCATTTGTAAGGAAAATGCAATAATCACTATTATTATAAAATACGTAGTTAATCTAAGAAAAACTATCAAAGTTCAACTTGTTTTTCAAGTGAAATTCACTCACAAAAAAAATAATCTTATCGGTACACGGGTACAAATACCTGAATTAAATTAATTTTTCAGTTTTCAACTGTTTTTTTTTTAAACTGTTCTAGTTACGAATTTTTAATCGTGGAACAATTTTCGTATATTTACAAGCTGGTCTCTAGAAGGAATGTTTTAGGCTATATTTAACACTTCTCACCTAGGTACGTAGTGGCATGTAAGTTTTTGTTGAGGTTTTGTGTACACACTTATCCCTAAGCCCCAACAGCCTGATACATTTAGGCCGATCTCCTTAACTAGTTGTCTTTGCAAAACTTTTGAAAGAATGATGCTTAACAGATTGTACTACAGAATCAGACATCAACTTTCCCCCTACCTCTATGGGTTCATGAAAGGTAAAGTGTGCAGAACTGTATTTCCACCTTTCTCACTGCACACACCTCTACTAGTTTTACCACTTTTCTTGATCTAAAATCTGCATTTGATATTGCAAACAGAACCGTTATACTACATGAACTAGCCAAAATGAATATTGGTGGTAGCTTACTCTGCTGGATAATAGGATACCTGTCAAATAGAGTATCCTCTGTCCTTTACCAAGGCTTCAGAAGTGATTCTAAAGAAATGTCTTTAGGTACACCGCAGGGAGGAGTTCTTAGTCCCATGCTATTTAATATTCTGATTAATGCTCTCCTAAATGCTCTACCTGCCTCACCTAAACATATAGCTATAAGCTATGCTGATGATATCATGATCCATACAACAGGGCATAAGAAGATGAATACCATTCTTAATGAAGTTCAAGCAATTTGTAATCGACTAGGCCTCATAATATCTTCCTCTAAAACAAAGATATTAACAAGCAAACGACATCCCCCACCCATCTATTTGCAGGGTGAAATCATTAGCTACGTTAAAACTTACAGATATCTTGGTGTAGATGTACCCTTTAACAAATCCACTATACCACAACTAAACAAGAAATGTCAAGCTAGGCTAAATGCTCTCAAAGCTGTTGCTGGCTACAATCCCAACTATGGTGCTAATGTGAGAATCGTGAGAATGATGTACATAGCCTATGTTAGGTCCTTAATTGATTATGCTGCTCCCATGTTGATATTAGCTAGAGAAAGTTCCCTCCGACCCTTGGAGTTAATGCAAAATGAAGCTCTCAGGATTACTCTTGGCTGTCCCAGATCTACAAAAGTTCTTAACATGAGGAAGGAGCTTGGTATTTCTAGTATCAGTGATAGGATTGTTGAAATTAACACTGTACTCGGTATTAGAATGTTGAGAAACGAACCAGACACTGTCACAGTGAATCTTACCAAGTGTCTAGAGGTAAATACACACAGATCTAAATGGATTGTGAAAACGTGCAATTGCATTAAGTTTTATAACCTGCATGAACTGTATCACTGTAGGCAACAAGAGCATTTCACCCCTCCATGGAAGATGTGTTCATTTAATATCACATACCTACAAGTCCCTCCCAAGAAGCTCATTGCTAGTAATCCCTTCCTTAAATCTCTAGTTAGAGCAACTTCTCAAGAAGAAATTTTTCGCCTAGCTGGTAGTAAGTTATCACAAGTTATATACACTGATGGATCTAAACAGGAGTCTTCTGGCAGGGCTGCATCTGCTCTTGTTGCCACCTCCCTAGTTAAGAACGATAATAAATTTGTTGAGTTAGGCATAAGAATTAACAACTGGGCGTCTACACTGCAAACTGAATTGTTTGCAATCCTAATGGCGCTAAAGCTAACCTATGACACTGAGCTTGACTCTATCATCATTACTGATTCTATGTCATCATTGAAGGCTCTTGGCTCATATAATGACTCCAACAACATGCTCATTGGGGAAGCCAGGTATAGATACTCAAAAATTAGGGACAAAAGAATTAATGTACAATTGCTATGGATCCCATCACACATTGGATTACTCCTTCATGATAAAGTTGATATGTTAGCCAAGAAGAGTATCCAGAAGGAGAACGTAGAATATAACTTTGGTATAACTGTGTCTAGCATTAGGAGTAATATTAGGAGAGAAGTAAATAATGAAGATGATTGTTATAGGAATGCAGTTAGAAGCCTGAGTAGATCTATAACCCACTATGATAACATGAACGTAGATAAGTATGTTTATGGAGCAACTTGCAATGTGAACAGACTGACTGATGTTGTGGCCAGGCTTAGGCTTGGTTACAAGTACTTCTGGCAGTTTGGGAGACACACAGATGATGATCAAACTAAATGTAAATTATGTGATCAGGCATATGGTCACTCTCTTGAACACTAAGTGCTTAATTGTCCACTTATTGAGGAATACAGAGACAGACAGTATAATAACCTATGTGACATGTCAAGATATCTTATTAATGAAAATAAGATACCAGATATACTAAGCAAATTTCCTAAATTTGCTTGTAACAGATAAGTGAACTATAGATATGTAGATATAAATCCATATGTATTCCTGTTAACCCTTTGGGGCCTAGTTCCTAGGCCTTTTGTGTATCCACATGCTCTCGCGCTGCCGTCCACAGGATGGATATGGGGTGCACAATAAACTAGCCACTTCGGTGGCAAAATCAAAAATCAATCAGGTAGGCTGGTACAGAGCAACCATCCAGGAAGTTGCTACCCTCCTCTCAACCATCCAGGAAGGTGCTACCCGCCTCTCAACCATCCAGGAAGGTGCTACCCGCCTCTCAACCATCCAGGAAGGTGTTACCCTCCTCTCAACCATCCAGGAAGGAGCTACCCTCCTCAACCATCCAGGAAGGTGCTACCCTCCTCTCAACCATCCAGGAAGGTGCTACCCTCCTCTCAACCATCCAGGAAGGTGCTGCCCTCCTCTCAACCATCCAGGAAGGTGTTACCCTCCTCTCAACCACCCAGGAAGGTGCTACCCTCCTCTCAACCATCCAGGAAGGTGCTACTCTCCTCTCAACCATCCAGGGAGGTGCTACCCTCCACTCAACCATCCATGGAGGTGCTACCCTCCTCTCAACCATCCAGGAAGGTGTTATCCTCTCAACCATCCAGGAAGGTGCTGCCCACCTGAACCATCGAGGAAGGTGTTACCCTCTCAACCATCCAGGAAGGTGCTACCCTCCTCTCAACCATCCAGGAAGGTGCTACTCTCCTCTCAACCATCCAGGGATGTGCTACCCTTACCTCAACCATCCAAGGAGGTGCTACCCTCCTCTCAACCATCCAGGGAGGTGCTACCCTTCTCTCAACCATCAAGGAAGGTGCGATCCTCCTCTCAACCATCCAGGGAGGTGCTACCCTCCTCTCAACTATCCAGGAAGGTGTTCTCCTCCTCTCAACCATCCAGGAAGGTGCTACTCTCCTCTCAACCATCCAGGAAGGTGCTACTCTCCTCTCAACCATCCAGGAAGGTGCTACCCTCTCAACCGTCCAGGAAGGTGCTACCCTCGTCTCTACCATCCAGGAAGGTGTTACCCTCCCCTCAACCATCCAGGAAGATGCTACTCTTCTCTCAACTATCCAGGAACATGCTACCCTCTCAACCATCCAGGGAGGTGCTACCCTCTCTACCGTCCAGGAAGGTGCTACTCTCCCCTCAACCATCCAGGAAGGTGCTACCCTCTCAACCGTCCAGGAAGGTGCTACCTTCCTCTCTACCATCCAGGAAGGTGCTACCCTCCTCTCAACCATCCAGGAAGGAGGTACCCTCCTCTCAACCATCCCGGAAGGTGCTACCCTCCTCTCAACCAACCAGGAAGGTGTTCCGCTCCTCTCAACCATCCAGGAAGGTGCTACCCTCTCAACCATCCAGGAAGGTGCTACCCTCTCAACCGTCCAGGAAGGTGCTACCCTCCTCCCTACCATCCAGGAAGGTGCTACCCTCCCCTCAACCATCCAGGAAGATGCTACCCTCATCTCAACTATCCAGGAAGGTGCTACCCTCCTCTCAACCATCCAGGGAGATGCTACTCTCTTCTCAACCATCCAGGAAGGTGCTACCCTCATCTCAACCACCCAGGAAGGTGCTACCCTCCTCTCAACCACCCAGGAAGGTGCTACCCTGCTCTCAACCATCCAGGGAGGTGCTACCCTCAACCATCCTGGAAGGTGCTGCCCTGCTCTCAACCATCCAGGAAGGTGTTACCCTCCTCTCAACCCTCCAGGAAGGTGCTACCCTCCTCTCAACCATTCAGGAAGGTGCTACTCTCCTCTCAACCATCCAGAGGGGTGCTACCCTCCTCTCTACCATCCAGGAAGGTGTTACCCTCCTCTCAACCATCCAGGAATGTGCTACTCTCCTCTCAACCATCCAGGAAGGTGTTACCCTCTTCTCAACCATCCATGGTGGTGCTACCCTCCTCTCAACCATCCAGGGAGGTGCTACCCTCCTCTAAACCATCCAGGGAGGTGCTACCCTCCTGTCAACCATCCAGGAAGGTGCGACCCTCTCAACCATCCTGGAAGGTGCGACCCTCCTCTCAACCATCCAGGGTGGTGCTACCATCCTCTCAACCATCCAGGAAGGTGTTCCATTCCTCTCAACCATCCAGGAAGGTGCTACCCTCCTCTCAACCATCCAGGAAGGTGCTACCCTCCTCTAAACCATACAGGGAAGTGCTACCCTCCTCTCAACCATCCAGGAAGGTGCTACCCTCCTCTCAACCATCCAGGAAGTTGCTACCCTCCTCTCAACCATCCAGGAAAGTGCTACTCTCCTCTCAACCATCCAGGGAGTTGCTACCCTCCACTCAACCATCCTTGGAGGTGCTACCCACCTCTAAACCATCCAGGGAGGTGCTACCCTCCTCTCAACCATCCAGGAAGGTGCTACCCTCCTCTCAACCATCCAGGAAGGTGCTACCCTCCTCTCAACCATCCTGGAAGGTGCGACCCTCCTCTCAACCATCCAAGGAGGTGCTACCCTCTCAACCATCCAGGAAGGTGCTACCCTCCTCTCAACCATCCTGGAAGGTGCGACCCTCCTCTCAACCATCCAAGGAGGTGCTACCCTCTCAACCATCCAGGAAGGTGCTACCCTCCTCTCAACCATCCAGAAAGGTGCTACCCTCCACTCAACCATCCAGGGAGGTGCTACCCTCCTCCCAACTATCCAGGGAGGGACTATTCTCTCAACCTTCCAGGAAGGTGCGACATTCCTCTCAACCATCTAGGAAGGTGCGACCCTCCTCTCAACCATCCAGGGAGGTGCTACCCTCCTCTCAACCATAAAGGAAGGTGCTTCCCTCTCAACCGTCCAGGAAGGTGCTACCCTCCTCTCAACCATCCAGGGAAGTGCTACCCTCCTCTCAACCATCCAGGAAGGTGCTTCCCTCTCAACCATCCAGGAAGGTGCTACCCTCCACTCAACCATCCATGGAGTTGCTACCCTCCGCTCAACCGTCCAGGGAGGTACTACCCTCCTTTTAACGATCCAGGGAGGTGCTACCCTCTCAAGCATCAAGGGAGGTGGTACCCTCCACTCAGACAACCATCCAGGAAGGTGCGACCCTCCTCTCAGCCATCCAGGGAGGTGCTACCTTCCACTCAGCCATTCAGGAAAGTGCTACCCTCCTCTCAACCATCCCTGGAGGTGCTACCCTCCGCTCAACCATCCAGGGAGGTACTACCCTCCTTTCAACCATCGAGGGAGGTACTACCCTAATTTCAACCATCGAGGGAGGTGGTACCCTCCTCTCAACCATCCAGGGATGTGCTACCCTCTTCTCAACCATCCAGGGAGGTGCTACCCTCCACTCAGACAACCATCCAGTAAGGTGCGACCCTCCTCTCAACCATCCAAGGAGGTGCTACCTTCCACTCAACCATCCAGGTAGGTGCTACCCTCTCAACCATCCAGGGAGGTGCTACCCTCATGTCAACCATCCAGGAAGGTGCTACCCTCCTCTCAACCATCCAGGGAGGTGCTATCCTTTTAACCATCCACGAAGGTGCTACCCTCGTCTCAACCATTCAGGAAGGTGCTACTCTCTTCTCAACCATCCAAGGAGGTGCTACCCTCCTCTCAACCATCCAGGAAGGTGTTACCCTCCTCTCAACTATGCAGGAATGTGCTACTCTCCTCTCAACCATCCAGGAAGGTGTTACCCTCCCAACCAATGGTGGCCTGGTAGTTAACGTTCTCGCTTCACACGGTGAGGGCCTGGGTTCGATTCCCAGCCAGAGTAGAAACATTGGACGTGTTTCTTTCCACCTGTTGTCTATGTTCCCCATCAGTAAAATGGGTACCTGGGTGTTAGTCGACTGGTGTGGGTCGCATCCTGGGACACTGACCTAAGGAGGCCTGGTCACAGACCGGGCCGCGGGAGCGTTGACCCCCGGAACTCTCTCCAGATAAACTCCAGATAAACCATCCAGGATGATGCTACCCTCCTCTCAACCTTCCAGGGAGGTGCTACCCTTCTCTTAACCATCCAGGGAGGTGCTACCCTCCTCTCAACCATCCAGGAAGGTGCGACCCTCCTCTCAACCGTCCAGGAAGGTGCGACCCTCCTCTCAACCATCCAGGGAGGTGCTACCCTCCTCTCAACCATCCAGGAAGGTGTTCCATTCCTCTCAACCATCCAGGAAGGTGCTACCCTCCTCTCAACCATCGAGGAAGGTGCTACCCTCCTCTCAACCATCCAGGGAAGTGCTACCCTCCTCTCAACAATCCAGGAAGGTCCTTCCCTTTTCTCAACCATCCAGGAAGGTGCTAACCTCCTCTCAACCATCCAGGAAGGTGCTACTATCCTCTCAACCATCCATGGAATTGCTACCCTCCACTCAACCATCCTGGGAGGTGCTACCCTCCTCTAAACCATCCAGGGACGTGCTACCCTCTCACCCATCCAGGAATATGCTACTCTCCTCTCAACCATCCAGGAAGGTGCTACCCTCCTCTCAACCATCCTGGAATTTGCGACCCTCCTCTCAACCATCCAGGGAGGTGCTACCCTCTAAACCATCCAGGAAGGTGCTACCCTCCTCTCAACCATCCAGGAAGCTGCTACCCTCCACTCAACCATCCAGGGAGGTGCTACCCTCTCAACCATCCAGGGAGGGACTATCCTCCTCTCAACCATCCAGGAAGGTTCGACCCTCTTCTCAACCATCCAGGGAGGTGCTACCCTCCTCTCAACCATCAAGGAAGGTGCTAACCTCTCAACCGTCCAGGAAGGTGCTACCCTCCTCTCAACCATCCAGGGAAGTGCTACCCTCCTCTCAACCATCCAGAAAGGTGCTACCCTCCTCTCAACCATCCAGGAAGGTGCTACCCTCCTATCAACCTTCCAGGGAGGTGCTACCTTCCACTCAACCATACAGGAAGGTGCTAGCGTCCTCTCAACCATCGAGGGAGGAGCTACCCTCCTATCAACCATCCAGGGAGGTGCTACCCTCCACTCAACCATCCAGGGAGGTGCTACCCTCCTCTCAACCATCCATGAAGGTGCTACCCTCCTCTCAACCATCCAGGAATGTGCTACCCTCCTCTCAATCATCCAGGAAGGTGCTACCCTCTCAACCATCCAAGGAGGTGCTACCTTCCACTCAACCATCCAGGAAGGTGCTACCCTCCTCTCAACCATCCAGTTAGGTGCTACCCTCTCAACCATCCAGGAAGGTGCTACCCTCCTCTCAACCATCCAGGAAGGTGCTACCCTTCTCTCAACCATCCAAGGAGGTGCTACCTTCCACTCAACCATCCAGGAAGGTGCTACCCTCCTCTCAACCAACCAGGAAGTTCGTACTCTCCTCTCAACCATCCAGGAAGGTGCTACCCTCCTCTCAACCATCCAGGAAGGTGTTACCCTCCTCCCAACCATCCAAGGAGGTGTTACCTTCCACTCAACCATCCAGGAAGGTGCTACCTTCCTCTCAACCATCCAGGAAGGTGCTACCCTCCTCTCAACCATCCAAGGATGTGTTACCTTCCACTCAACCATCCAGGAAGGTGCTACCCTCCTCTCAACCATCCAAGGAGGTGCTACCTTCCAGTCAACCATCCAGGAAGGTGCTACCCTCCTCTCAACCATCCAGGAAGGTCGTTCTCTCCTTTCAACCATCCAAGGAGGTGTTACCTTCCACTCAACCATCCAGGAAGGTGCTACCCTCCTGTCAACCATCCAGGAAGGTGCTACCTTCCTCTCAACCATTCAGGAAGGTGCTACCTTCCCCTCAACCATCCAGGAAGGTGCTACCCTCCTCTCAACCATCCAGGAAGGTGCTACCCTCCTCTCAACCATCCAGGAAGGTGCTACCCTCCTCTCAACCATCCAGGAAGGTGCTACCCTCCTCTCAACCATCCAGGAAGGTGCTACCCTCCTGTCAACCATCCAGGAAGGTGCTACTCTCCTCTCAACCATCCAGGAAGGTGCTACTCTCCTCTCAACCATCCAGGAAGGTGCTACCCTCCTCTCAACCATCCAGGAAGGTGCTACCCTCCTCTCAACCATCCAGGAAGGTGCTACCCTCCTGTCAACCATCCAGGAAGGTGCTACCCTCCTCTCAACCATCCAGGAAGGTGCTACCCTCCTCTCAACCATCCAGGAAGGTCGTACTCTCCTCTCAACCATCCAAGGAGGTGTTACCTTCCACTCAACCATCCAGGAAGGTGCTACCCTCCTCTCAACCATCCAGGAAGGTCGTACTCTCCTCTCAACCATCCAAGGAGGTGTTACCTTCCACTCAACCATCCAGGAAGGTGCTACCCTCCTCTCAACCATCCAGGAAGGTCGTTCTCTCCTCTCAACCATCCACGGAGGTGTTACCTTCCACTCGACCATCCAGGAAGGTGTTACCTTCCACTCAACCATCCAGGAAGGTGCTACCCTCCTCTCAACCATCCAGGGAGGTGCTACCCTCTCAACCATCCAGGAAGGTGCTACCCTCCTCTCAACCATCCAGGAAGGAGCTACCCTCCTCTCAACCATCCAGGAAGTAGCTACCCTCCTCTCAACCATCCAGGAAGGTGCTACCCTCCTCTCAACCATCCAGGAAGGTCCTACCCTCCTCTCAACCATCCAGGAAGGTGCTACCCTCCTCTCAACCATCCAGGAAGGTGCTACCCTCCTCTCAACCATGCATGAAGGTGCTACCCTCCTCTCAACCATCCAGGAAGGAGGTACCCTCCTCTCAACCATCCCGGAAGGTGCTACCCTCCTCTCAACCATCCAGGAAGGTGCTACCCTCCTCTCAACCATCCAGGAAGGTGCTACCCTCCTCAACCATCCAGGAAGGTGCTACCCTCCTCTCAACCCTCCAGGAAGGTCCTACCCTCCTCTCAACCATCCAGGAAGGTGCTACCCTCCTCTCAACCATCCAGGAAGGTGCTACCCTCCTATCAACCATCCAGGAAGGTGCTACCCTCCTCTCAACCATCCAAGAAGGAGCTACCCTCCTCTCAACCATCCAGGAAGGTGCTACCCTCCTCAACCATCCAGGAAGGTCCTACCCTCCTCTCAACCATCCAGGAAGGTGCTACTCTCCTCTCAACCATCCAGGAAGGTGCTACTCTCCTCTCAACCATCCAGGAAGGTGCTACTCTCCTCTCAACCATCCAGGAAGGTGCTACCCTCCTGTCAACCATCCAGGAAGGTGCTACCCTCCTCTCAACCATCCAGGAAGGTGCTACCCTCCTGTCAACCATCCAGGAAGGTGCTAGCCTCCTGTCAACCATCCAGGAAGGTGCTACTCTCCTCTCAACCATCCAGGAAGGTACTACCCTCCTCCTCCACCATCCAGGAAGGTGCTACCCTCCTCTCAACCATCCAGGAAGGTGCTACCCTCCTCTCAACCATCCAGGAAGGTGCTACCCTCCTCTCAACCATCCAGGAAGGTGCTACCCTCCTCTCAACCATCCAGGAAGGTGCTATCCTCCTCTCAACCATCCAGGAAGGTGCTACCCTCCTGTCAACCATCCAGGAAGGTGCTACTCTCCTCTCAACCATCCAGGAAGGTGCTACCCTCCTCTCAACCATCCAGGAAGGTGCTACCCTCCTCTCAACCATCCAGGAAGGTGCTACCCTCCTGTCAACCATCCAGGAAGGTGCTACCCTCCTCTCAACCATCCAGGAAGGTGCTACCCTCCTGTCAACCATCCAGGAAGGTGCTACTCTCCTCTCAACCATCCAGGAAGGTGCTACCCTCCTGTCAACCATCCAGGAAGGTGCTACCCTCCTCTCAACCATCCAGGAAGGTGCTACCCTCCTCTCAACCATCCAGGAAGGTGCTACCCTCCTCTCAACCATCCAGGAAGGTGCTACCCTCCTGTCAACCATCCAGGAAGGTGCTACCCTCCTCTCAACCATCCAGGAAGGTGCTACCCTCCTCTCAACCATCCAGGAAGGTGCTACCCTCCTGTCAACCATCCAGGAAGGTGCTACCCTCCTGTCAACCATCCAGGAAGGTGCTACCCTCCTCTCAACCATCCAGGAAGGTGCTACCCTCCTCTCAACCATCCAGGAAGGTGCTACCCTCCTGTCAACCATCCAGGAAGGTGCTACTCTCCTCTCAACCATCCAGGAAGGTGCTACCCTCCTGTCAACCATCCAGGAAGGTGCTACCCTCCCCTCAACCATCCAGGAAGGTGCTACCCTCCTCTCAACCATCCATCCAGTGTGTTTCTTAACATTTGTTAATCTTATAATATTTCCCGTCCAACTTATAAGCCTCAAACATTAATAGATTACATATAAATGTTTTGTTATAAAATAGTCTTGAAGGCCCTAACGTCAGGGTCACATAAAAATGTACATTATGTAAATTTACCCTCGACTAACCCAGTAAAGTCAAGCGGTGTGACACATTTCCAGGTAAGGCCCAGCAAGAGTTGTTTTAGATGTTTCAATCAGACTTCCGCTTTATTCTGATCGAAACATCGTCTGAAATAGTCTTGTTACTTATTATCTTTGTAGCCACTTTAATCAGTTTGTGCCTCACTCTCCATGAACCACGTCTTGTGTGTTGCGTACGAAGAACCGCTTCACCACGTGTACCCTCCTATTTGTGGTTGCAGGCGTCGATTCATAGCTCCTGGCCCCGTGTGTATGTTTGTGTGTGTGTATGTGTGTTTGTATGTGCGTGTAATCACCTATTTGTACTCACCTATTTGTTGGTTGCAGGGGTCGAGTCTTAGCTCCTGACCCCGCCTCTTCACCGGTTGCTACTAGGCCCTCTCTCTCCCCGCTCCATGAGCTTTATCAAACCTCGTCTTAAAACTGTGTATGGTTCCTGCCTCCACTACGTCATTTTCTAGGCTATTCCACTACCTTACAACTCTATGACTGAAGAAATACTTCCTACTATCTCTCTGACTCATTTGTGTCTTCAACTTCCAATTGTGGCCTCTTGTTTCTGTGTCCCCTCCCTGGAACATTCTGTCTTTGTCCACCTTGTCTATTCCACGCAGTATTTTATATGTCGTTATCATGTCTCCCCTGACCCTCCTGTCCTCCAGTGTCGTCAGGCCGATTTCCCTTATTCTTTCTTCATAGGACATTCCCCTTAGCTCTGGAACTAACCTTGTCGCAAACCTTTGTACTTTCTCTAGTTTCTTGACGTGCTTTATCAAGTGCGGGTTCCAAACAGGTGCTGCATACTCCAGTATGGGCCTGACATACACGGTGTACAGTGTCTTGAATGATTCCTTACTAAGGTATCGGAATGCTGTTCTCAGGTTTGCCAGGCGCCCATATGCTGCAGCAGTTATCTGATTGATGTGTGCTTCCGGAGACATGCTCGGTGTTATACTCACCCCAAGATCTTTCTCCTTGAGTGAGATTTGCAGTCTTTGGCCACCTAGCCTATACTCTGTCTGTGGTCTTCTGTGCCCTTCCCCTATCTTCATGACTTTGCATTTGGCAGGATTAAATTCGAGAAGCCATTTGCTGGACCAGGTGTCCAGTCTGTCCAGGTCTCTTTGAAGTCCTGCCTGGTCCTCATCAGATTTAATTCTCCTCATTAACTTCACATCATCTGCAAACAGGGACACTTCTGAGTCTAACCCTTCCATCATGTCGTTCACATATACCAAAAATAGCACTGGTCCTAGGACCGACCCCTGTGGGACCCCGCTCGTCACAGGTGCCCACTGTGATACATTACGTACCATGACTCGTTGTTGCCTCCCTGTCAGGTATTCTCTGATCCATTGCAGTGCCCTTCCTGTTATATGCGCCTGATGCTCTAGCTTCTGCACTAATCTCTTGTGAGGAACTGTGTCAAAGGCCTTCTTGCAGTCCAAGAAGATGCAATCAACCCACCCCTCTCTCTCGTGTCTTACTTCTGTTATTTTATCATAAAACTCCAGAAGGTTTGTGACACAGGATTTGCCTTCCGTGAATCCGTGCTGGTTGGCATTTATACTCTTGTTCCGTTCCAGGTGCTCCACCACTCTCCTGATAATCTTCTCCATAATTCTGCATACTATACACGTCAATGACACAGGTCTATAGTTTAGTGCCTCTTTTCTGTCTCCTTTCTTAAAAATGGGAACTACATTTGCCGTCTTCCATACCTCAGGTAGTTGCCCAGTTTCCAGGGACGTGTTGAAGATTGTGGTAAGTGGCACGCACAACATATCTGCTCCCTCTCTAAGGACCCACAGGGAGATGTTGTCCGGTCCCATTGCCTTTGAGGTATCGATGTCCCTTAGCAGTTTCTTCTGCGTGTGTTTGTGTATGTGTGTTTGTGTGTTTGTTTGTGTGTGTTTATATATATGTGTGTGTGTGTGTGTTTGTGTACTCACCTAATTGTAGTTGCAGGGGTCGAGACTCAGCTCCTTGGCCCGCCTCTTCACTGAACGCTACTAGGTCCTCTCTCTCCCTGCTCCATGAGCTTTATCATACCTCGTCTTAAAGCTACGTATGGTTCCTGCCTCCAATACATCACTCGCCAGACTGTTTCACTTCCTGACCACTTTATGACTGAAGAAATACTTCCTAACATCCCTTTGGCTCATCTGAGTCTTCAGCTTCCAATTGTGACCCCTTGTTTCTGTGTCCCCTCTCTGGAACATCTTGTCTCTGTCCACCTTATCTATTCCACGCAGTATTTTGTATGTCGTTATCATGTCTCCCCTAACCCTCCTGTCCTCCAGTGTCGTCAGGCCGATTTCCCTTAGCCTTTGTTCGTAACATATTCCCCTTAGCTCTGGAACTAGCCTTGTCGCAAACATTTACACTTTCTCTAATTTCTTAACGTGCTTCACCCGGTGCGGGTTCCAAACTGGTGCTGCATACTCCAATATGGGCCTGACGTACACGGTGTACAGTGTCTTGAAAGATTCCTTACTTAGGCATCGGAACGCTAATCTTAGGTTTGCCAGGCGCCCATATGCCGCAGCAGTTATTTGGTTGATGTGTGCTTCCGGAGACATGCTCGGTGTTATACTCACCCCAAGATCTTTCTCCTTGAGCGAGGTTTGCAGTCGTTGGCCACCTAGCCTATACTCTGTCTACGGTCTTCTTTGCCTTTCTCCCATCTTCATGACTTTGCAATTGGCAGGGTTGAATTCGAGAAGCCAGTTGCTGGACCACGTGTCCAGCCTGTCCAGGTCTCTTTGAAGTCCTGCCTGGTCCTCATCTGACTTAATTCTTCTCATTAACTTAACATCATCTGCGAACAGGGACACTTCTGAGTCTAACCCTTCCATCATGTCGTTCACATATACCAAAAATAGCACTGGTCCTAGGACCGA
The DNA here is from genome assembly GCF_038502225.1 of Cherax quadricarinatus. Classification (NCBI taxonomy): domain Eukaryota; kingdom Metazoa; phylum Arthropoda; class Malacostraca; order Decapoda; family Parastacidae; genus Cherax; species Cherax quadricarinatus. The sequence continues at coordinate 47,753,991 of NC_091297.1, forward strand.
CCCCTGTGGGACCCCGCTCGTCACAGGTGCCCACTGTATGTGTGTGTGTGTACTTGCCTAATTGTGGTTGCAGGGGTCGAGATTCAGCTCCTGGCCCTGCTTAACTGGTCGTTACTAGGTCCTCTCTCACCCTCTTATATGCGCTTTTTCATACCTAATCTTAAAACTATGCATGGTTCCTGCCTCCACTACATCCTTGCCAGACTGTTCCACTTCCTGAAGAAATACTGCCTAACATCCCTTTGACTCATCTGAGTCTTCAACTTATAATTGTGACCCCATGTTTCTGTGTCCCATCTCTGGAACAACCTGTCTCTGTCCACCTTATGTATTCCTAGCAGGATTTTGTATGTTATTATCATATCTCCCATAACCCTCCTGCCCTCCAGTTTCGTGTGTGTTTGTGTGTGTGTGTGTGCGTGCGCGCGTGCGTGCGTGTGCGTGTGTGCGTGTGTGTGCGAGTGTGTGTGTACTCATCTAGTAGATGTTGCAGGGGTCGAGTCCAAGCTCCTGGCCCCGCCTCTTCACTGGTCGCTACTAGGTCACTCTCCCTGAACCGTGAGCTTTATCATACCTCTGCTTAAAGCTATGTATGGATCCTGCCTCCACTACATCGCTTCCCAAACTATTCCACTTCCTGACTACTCTGTGGCTAAAGAAATACTTCCTAACATCCCTGTGATTCATCTGTGTCTTCAACTTCCAACTGTGTCCCCTTGTTGTTGTGTCCCATCTCTGGAACATCCTGTCTTTGTCCACCTTGTCAATTCCTCTCAGTATTTTGTATGTCGTTATCATGTCCCCCCTATCTCTCCTGTCCTCCAGCGTCGTCAGGTTGATCCCCCTTAACCTCTCCTCGTAGAACATAAATCTTAGCTCTGGGACTAGTCTTGTTGCATACCTTTGCACTTTCTCTAGTTTCTTTACGTGTTTGGCTAGGTGTGGGTTCCAAACTGGTGCCGCATACTCCAATATGGGCCTAACGTGCACGGTGTACAGGGTTCTGAACGATTCCTTATTAAGATGTCGGAATGCTGTTCTGAGGTTTGCTAGGAGCCCATATGCTGCAGGAGTTATTTGGTTGATGTGCGCTTCAGGAGATGTGCCTTGTGTTATACTCACCCTTAGATCTTTTTCCTTGAGCGAGGTTTGTAGTCTCTGGCCCCCTAGACTGTACTCAGTCTGCAGTCTTCTTTGCACTTCCGCAATCTTCATGACTTTGCACTTGGTGCGGTTGAACTCCAGGAGCCAATTGCTGGACCAGGTCTGCAGCCTGTCTAGACCCCTTTGTAGTTCTGCCTGGTCTTCGATCGAATGAATTCTTCTCATCAACTTCACGTCATCTGCAAACAGGGACACTTCGGAGTCTATTCCTTCCTTAATGTCGTTCACAAATACCAGAAATAGCACTGGTCCTAGGACTGACCCCTGTGGGACCCCGCTTGTCACAGGTGCCCACTCTGACACCTCGCTACGTACCATGACTCGCTGCTGTCTTCCTGACAAGTATTCCCTGATCCATTGTAGTGCCTTCCCTGTTATCCCTGCTTGGTCTTCCAGTTTTTGCACTAATCTCTTGTGTGGAACTGTGTCAAATGCCTTCTTGCAGTCCAAGAAAATGCAGTCCACCCACCCCTCTCTCTCTTGTCTTACTGCTGTCACCATGTCGTAGAACTCAAGTAGGTTTCTGACACAGGATTTCCCGTCCCTGAAACCATGTTGGCTGCTTTTGATGAGAACATTCCTTCCTAGGTGTTCCACCACTCTTCTCCTGATAATCTTCTCCATGGCTTTGCATACTATACAAGTCAGTGACACTGGTCTGTAGTTTAGTGCTTCATGTCTGTCTCCTTTTTTTAAAGATTGGGAATACATTTACTGTCTTCCATGACTCAGGCAATCTCCCTGTTTCGATAGATGTATTGAATATTGTTGTTAGAGTTACACATAGCGCCTCTGCTCCCTCTCTCAGGTCCCATGGGGAGATGTTATCCAGCCCCATTGCCTTTGAGATACCTAGCTCACTCAGAAGACTCTTCACACACACACACACACACACACACACGTGTGTGTGTGTGTCTGTGTGTGTGTGTGTGTCTGTGTGTGTGTCTGTGTGTTTTGTGTGTGCGCGCGCGCGTGTCATCTCTTGCAAGTGCGATCCCATATGAGTGCGTTTGTGATCGCTTGGATCAATACACACGTGTTGATCCAGCGAAAGGGAGGGATCTTCCCCTCCCTCCGATTAAATCTGATTATCTCATGTAATAATAATTGATCCTTACAACCTAGTATAGAAGTGGAACAGTTAATTGATCCTTACTACCTAGTACAGTAGTGGAACAGTTAATTGATCCTTACTACCTAGTATAGTAGTGGAACAGTTAATTGATCCTTACTACCTAGTATAGTAGTGGAACAGTTAATTGATCCTTACTACCTAGTATAGTAGAGGAACAGTTAATTGATCCCTACCACCTAGTATAGTAGTGGAACAGTTAATTGATCCTTACTACCTAGCATAGTAGTGGAACAGTTAATTGATCCTTGACACCTAGCATAGTAGTGGAATTAATTTATCCTTACTACCTAGTATAGTAGTGGAACAGTTAATTGATCCTTACTACCTAGTATAGTAGTGGAACAGTTAATTGATCCTTACCACCTAGTATAGTAGTGGAACAGGTAATTGATCCTTACCACCTAGTATAGTAGTGGAACAGTTAATTGATCCTAACTACCTAGCTTAGTGATGGAACAGTTAATTGATCCTTAGTACCTAGTATTGTAGTGGAACAGTTAATTGATCCTTGCTACCTGGCACAGTGATGAAACAGTTAATTGATCCTTGGTACCTAGTATAGTAGTGGAACAGTTCCTTGATCCTTACCACCCAGTACAGTGATGGAACAGTTCCTTGATCCTTACCACCTATATAGTGATGGAACACTTCCTTGATCCTTACCACCTAGTATAGTAGTGGAACAGTTAATTGATCCTTACCACCTAGTATAGTAGTAGAACAGTTAATTGATCCTTACCACCTAGTATAGTAGTGGAACAGTTCCTTGATCCATACCACCTAGCATAGTGATGGAACAGTTAATTGATCCATACCACCTAGTATACTAGTGGAACAGTTGATTGATCCTTACAACCTAGTATAGTATTGGAACAGTTAATTGATCCTTACTACCTAGCATAGTGATGGAACAGTTCCTTGATCCATACCACGTAGTATAGTAGTGGAACAGTTAATTGATCCATACCACCTAGCATAGTGATGGAACAGTTAATTGATCCTTAGTACCTAGTATAGTAATGGAACAGTCCCTTGATCCTTACCACCCTGTACAGTGATGGAACAGTTCCTTGATCCTTACCACCTATATAGTGATGGAACAGTCCCTTGACCCTTACCACCTAGTATAGTAGTGGAACAGTTAATTGATCCTTACCACCTAGTATAGTGATGGAACAGTTCCTTGATCCTTACCACCTAGTATAGTAGTGGAACAGTTAATTGATCCTTACCACCTAGTACAGTAGTGGAACAGTTAATTGATCCTTACCACCTAGCATAGTGATGGAACAGTTAATTGATCCTTAGTTCCTAGTATAATAGCTGAACAGTTAATTGATCCTTAGTACTTAGTATAGTAGTGGAACAGTTCCTTGATCCTTACCACCCAGTACAGTGATGGAACAGTTCCTTCATCCTTACGACCTATATAGTGATGGAACAGTTCCTTGATCCTTACCACCTAGTATAGTAGTGGAACAGTTAATTGATCCTTACCACCTAGTATAGTAGTGGAACAGTTCATTGATCCATACCACCTAGCATAGTGATGGAACAGTTCATTGATCCATACCACCTAGCATAGTGATGGAACAGTTCATTGATCCATACCACCTAGTATAGTAGTGGAACAGTTAATTGATCCTTACCACCTAGTATAGTATTGGAACAGTTAATTGATCCTTACTACATAGCATAGTGATGGAACAGTTCCTTGATCCATACCACGTAGTATAGTAGTGGAACAGTTAATTGATCCATACCACCTAGTATAGTAGTGGAACAATTAATTGATCCTTACTACCTAGTATAGTAGTGGAACAATTAATTGATCCTTACTACCTAGTATAGTAGTGGAACAGTTAATTGATCCTTATTACCTAATGTAATAGTGGAACAATTAATTGATCCTTACCACCTAGCATAGTGATGAAACAGTTAATTGATCCTTAGTTCCTAGTGTAATAGTGGAACAGTTAATTGATCTTTAGTACCTAGTATAGTAGTGGAACAGTTAATTGATCCTTAGTACCTAGTATAGTAGTGGAACAGTTCCTTGATCCTTACCACCTATATAGTGATGGAACAGCTCCTTGATCCTTACCACCTAGTATAGTATTGGAACAGTTAATTGATCCTTACCACCTAGTATAGTATTGGAACAGTTAATTGATCCTTACTACCTAGCATAGTGATGGAACAGTTCTTTGATCCATACCACGTAGTATAGTAGTGGAACAGTTAATTGATCCATACCACCTAGTATAGTAGTGGAACAGTTAATTGATCCTTACTACCTAGTATAGTAGTGGAACAGTTAATTGATCCTTACTACCTAGTATAGTAGTGGAACAGTTAATTGATCCTTACTACCTAGCATAGTAGTGGAACAGTTAATTGATCCTTACTACCTAGTATAGTAGTGGAACAGTTAATTGATCCTTACTACCTAGTATAGTAGTGGAACAGTTAATTGATCCTTACTACCTAGTAGAGTAGTGGAACAGTTAATTGATCCTTACTACCTAGTATAGTAGTGGAACAGTTAATTGATCCTTACTACCTAGTTTAGTGATGGAACAGTTCCTTGATCCTTACCACCTAGTTTAGTGATGGAACAGTTCCTTGATCCTTACCACCTAGTATAGTGATGGAACAGTTCCTTGATCCTTTCCAGGTAGTATAGTGATGTAACAGTTCCTTGATCCTTTCCAGGTAGTATAGTGATGGAACATTTCCTTGATCCTTACCACCTAGTATAGTGATGGAACAGTTCCTTGATCCTTACCACCTAGTTTAGTGATGGAACAGTTCCTTGATCCTTACCACTTAGTATAGTGATGGAACAGTTCTTTGATCCTTACTACCTAGTATAGTGATGGAGAAGTTCCTTGATCCTTACCACATAGTATAGTGATGGAACAGTTCCTTGATCCTTACCACCTAGCATAGAGATGGAACAGTTCTTGATCCTTACCACCTAGTATAGAGAGGGAACAGTTCCTTCATCCTTACCACCTAGTATAGAGATGGAACAGTTCCTTGATCCTTACCATCTAGTGTAGAGATATAGCAGTTATTTAATCTTTTCCACCTAGTATAGAGATGGAACAGTTCCTTCATCCTTTCCAACTTCTATAGTGATGGAACAGTTTCTTAATCCTTACCACCTAGTAAAGAGATGGAACAATTCCTTGATCCTTACCACCTAGGAGGCCTGGTCACAGACCGGGCCGCGGGGGCGTTGACCCCCGAAACTCTCTCCAGGTAAACTCCAGGTAAACCTAGTATAGAGATGGAACAGTTCCTTGATCCTTCCCACCTAGTATAGAGATGAAACAGTTTATTGATCCTTACCACCTAGTATAGAGATGGAACAGTTCCTTGATCCTTACTACCTAGTATAGACATGGAACCGTTCCTTAATCCTTACCACCTTGTATGGAGATGGAGCACTTCCTTGATCCTTACCCCCTAGTATGAAGATGGAACAGTTCCTTGATCCTTACCACCTAGTATAGAGATGGAACAGTTCCTTGATCCTTACCACCTGGTATAGAGATGGAACAGTTTCTTGATCCTTACTACCTAGTATAGACATGGAACCGTTCCTTGATCCTTACCACCTTGTATGGAGATGGAACAGTTCCTTGATCCTTACCACCTAGTATTAAGATGAAACAGTTCCTTGATCCTTACCACCTTGTATGGAGATGGAACAGTTCCTTGATCCTTACCCCCTAGTATAGAGATGGAGCAGTTCCTTGATCCTTACCACCTAGTATAGAGATGGAACAGTTCTTTGATCCTTCCCATCTAGTATAGAGATTGAACATTTCCTTGATGCTTACCACCTGGTATAGAGATGGAACAGTTTCTTGATCTTTACTACCTAGTATAGAGATGGAACCGTTCCTTGATCCTTACCACCTCGTATGAAGATGGAACAGTTCCTTGATCCTTACCACCTCGTATGGAGATGGAACAGTTCCTTGATCCTTACCACCTAGTATAAAGATGGAACAGCCCCTCGATCCTTACCACCTTGTATGGAGATGGAACATTCCTTGATCCTTACCCCCTAGTATAAAGATGGAACAGTTCCTTGATCCTTACCACCTAGTATAGAGATGGAACAGTTCTTTAATCCTTACCACCTAGTATAGAGATGGAACAGGTCCTTGATCCTTACCACCTAGTATAGTGATGGAACAGTTCCTTGATCCTTACCACCTAGTATAGTGATGGAACCATTCGTTCATCTTTGTTACCTAGTATAGGGATGGAACAGTTCCTTGATCCTTACCAGGTAGTTTTGAGATGGAACAGTTCCTTGATCCTTACCACCTTGTATAGTGATGGAAGATTTCCTTGATCCTTAATACCTAGTATAGAAACGGAACACTTCCTTGATCCTTACCACTAAATATTGAGATGGAACAGCTCCTTCATCCTTACCACCTAGTATAGAGATGTTACAGTTCCTTGTTCCTTTCCACCTAGTATAGGGATGGAACAGTTCCTTGATCCTTACCACGTAGTATAGAGATGGAACAGTGCCTTGATCCTTGCTACCTAGTATAGATGTGAAACAGTTCCTTGAACGTTACCACCTAGAAGAGAAATGGAACCGTTTCTTGATACATACCACCTAGTATAGTGACAGAACAGTTCCTTGATCCTCACCACCTAGTATAGTGATAGAACAGTTCCTTGATCCTTTCCACCTGGTAGAGTGATGGAACAGTTCCTTGATTCTTACCACCAAGTATAGTGAAAGAACAGTTCCTTGATCCATTCCAGGTAGTATAGTTATGGAACAGGTCCTTGATCTTTACCACCTAGTGTAGTGATGGAACAGTTCCTTGATCCTTAGCACCTATTATAGGGATGTTACATTTCCTTGGTCCTTACCACTTAGTTTGGAGGTGGAACAGTTACTTGTTCTTAACACATATTATGGAAATGGAACAGTGCCTTGATGCTTTCCACTTAGTATAGAGACGGAACAGTTCCTTGATCCTTACTGCCTAGTATAGAGATGGGACAGTTCCTTGATCCTTCTTGCCTCCTAGTATGAAGATGGAACGACCACCTTGTGCTCCCCAGACTGAAGTGTACCTGCTATGTAGTACTTTCTCCTGTCTCTCTCGTCTATGCCTCCCATTTTCTCGAATTTCCATCGGTTTTTTACGAGCAGAGCGACCCCTCCTCCCCCTCTGCCCCTTCTCTTTCCTCATGATCTGGTATCCTGGTAGGAAGATTGCATCTGTTATTGTCTCCTCATATTTATTCGTTAATCCATCCGCGTTTGTGTACCAAACCTTCAACTTCTGTTCTAATACTGTAACTGTGGTCCTGGGGGAATACTGGGGTTGGGAGAGCAGGAGCCCTGGTGGGGGCCTGTGGGGGGTTGCAGTGGAGGTGGAGGAAGAGCTCCTATAGGGGGTTGCTGTAGGGGTAGTGTGTGTGTGTGTGTACTCACCTAATTGTACTCACCTAATTGTGGTTGCAGGGGTCGAGACTCTGCTCCTGGCCCCGCCTCTTCACTGATCGCTACTGGGTCCTCTCTCTGCTTCCTGAACTTTGTCATACCTCTTCTTAAAACTATGTATGGTTCCTGCTTCCACTACACTTGCTAGGCTATTCCACTTGCTGACAACTCTATGACTGAAGAAATACTTCCTAACGTCCCTGTGACTCGTCTGAATCTTCAGCTTCCAGTTGTGACCCCTTGTCCCTGTGTCCCTCTCTGGAACATCCTATCTCTGTCCACCTTGTCTATTCCCCGCAGTATCTTGTATGTCGTTATCATGTCTCCCCTGACCCTTCTGTCCTCCAGTGTCGTCAGTCCGATTTCCCTTAACCTTTCCTCGTACGACATTCCCTTGAGCTCTGGGACTAGCCTTGTTGGAAACCTTTGTACTTTCTCTAACTTCTTGACGTGCTTGACCAGGTGTGGGTTCCAGGCTGGTGCTGCATACTCCAGTATGGGCCTAACATACACAGTGTACAGTGTCTTGAACGATTCCTTATTAAGGTGTCGGAACGCTATTCTCAGGTTTGCCAGGCGCCCGTATGCTGCAGCGGTTATTTGGTTGATGTGTGCCTCCGGTGATGTGCTCGGTGTTATGGTCACCCGAAGGTCTTTCTCCCTGAGTGAGGTCTGTAGTCTTTGTCCACCTAGCCTATACTCTGTCTGCGGTCTTCTTTGCCCCTCCCCAATCTTCATGACTTTCCATTTGGCTGGACTGAATTCGAGAAGCCAGTTACTGGACCACATGTCCAGCCTGTCCAGGTCTCTTTGCAGTCCTGCCTCATCCTCGTCCGATTTAATTCTTCTCATCAACTTCACGTCATCTGCGAACAGGGACACTTCAGAGTCTATTCCTTCCATCATGTCGTTCACATATATCAAAAATAGCACTGGTCCTAGAACTGACCCCTGTGGGGCCCCGCTTGTAACAGGCGCCCACTGTGATACCTCTTCACGTACCATGACTCGTTGCTGCCTCCCTGCCAGGCATTCCCTTATCCATTGCAGTGCCCTCCCTTTTACATGCGCCTGATCCTCCAGCTTCTGCACTAATCTCTTGTGGGGAACTGTGTCAAAGGCCTTCCTGCAGTCTAGGAAAACGCAATCTACCCACCCCTCTCTCTCGTGTCTTACTTCTGTTACCTTGTCATAAAACTTCAGGAGGTTTGTGATACAAGTTTTGCCTTCCATGAACCCATGCTGGTTTTCATTTATAATCTTGTTCCTTTTCAGGTGTTCGACCACTCTCCTCCTGATAATCTTCTCCATGACTTTGCACACAATACATGTCAGAGAGACAGGTCTGTAGTTTAGTGCCTCGTTTCTGTTTCCTTTCTTAAATATGGGGACTACATTAGCTGTCTTCCATTTCTTAGGTAGTTGCCCAGTTTCAAGGGATGTGTTGAAGATTGTGGTTAGAGGCACGCACAGCATCTCTGCTCCTTCTCTAAGGACCCATGGGGAGATGTCCGGTCCCATCGCTTTTGAGGTGTCAAGGTCACTTAAGAGCTTCTTCACCTCCTCCTCAGTTGTTCGTATGTCATCCAACACTTGTTGGTATATTCCCTCTTGATGTTCCCTTCTGTGCTGTCTTCCCAGAGCCCTTCCTGTCTCTACTGTAAAAGCTTCCTTAAATCTCCTGTTCAGCTCCTCACATACCTCCTGATCATTTCTTGTGAGTTCTCCACCTTCTGTCCTTAATCTGATCACCTGGTCTTTGACTGTTGTCTTCCTCCTGATGTGGCTATACAACAGTTTCGGGTCAGTCTTGATTCTCGATGCTATGTCATTTTCATACTGTCGTTGGGCCTCCCTTCTTACCTGTGCATACTCATTCCTGGCTCTGCTACTGATCTCCCTATTTTCGTGTGTTCTCTGCCTTCTGTACTTTTTCCATTTTCTATTGTATTTTGTTTTTGCCTCCTTACACCGTCGGGTAAACCAGGGGCTCGTTCTAGTCTTCCCGTTGTTACTGTTGCCCTTGGGAATAAACCTTTCCACTACCTCCTTGCATTTTGTTGTTACATATTCCATCATTTCATTTACTGGCTTTCCTGCCAGTTCTCTGTTCCACTGGACCTCCCGCAGGAAGTTCTTCAACCCTATGTAGTCCCCTCTTTTATAGTCAGGCTTTTCCCATTCAACTCCTGTTATTCTCTCCACTTGCAGCTCTACTATGTATTCAAAGCACAGAACCACGTGGTCGCTAGCTCCTAGGGGACTCTCATACTTGATGTCCTCAATGTCTGAGCTGCCCAGGGTGAACACAAGGTCCAATCTTGCTGGTTCATCCTCCCCTCTCACTCTGGTAGTGTCCTTAACATGTTGGTGCATGAGGTTTTCCAGCACCACGTCCAACATCCTGGCTCTCCATGTTTCGGGACCCCCATGTGGCTCCAGGTTTTCCCAGTCAATCTCCCTGTGGTTGAAATCCCCCATAACCAGCAACTTTGCTCTGCTGTAGTGAGCTCTTCTTGCCACCTCAGCAAGTGTGTCCACCATTGCTCTGTTGCTCTCTTCATATTCCTCTCTTGGCCTCCTGCAGTTCTGTGGTGGATTATACATCACTGCAATGACCACTTTGTGTTCCCCAGACTGAAGTGTACCTGCTATGTAGTCTCTTTCTATCGTCTCATCTATGCCTTCCATTTTCTCGAATTTCCATCTGTTTTTTACGAGCAGAGCAACCCCACCTCCCCCCCCCTGCCCCTTCTATCTTTCCTCATGATCTGGTATCCTGGTGGGAAGATTGCATCTGTTATTGTCTCCGTGAGTTTTGTTTCTGTAACTGCTATGATGTCTGGGGACTTCTCATTGATTCTTTCTTGCCATTCCTCATGTTTATTTGTTAATCCATCTGCATTTGTGTACCAAACCTCCAACTTCTGTTCTAATACTGTAACTGTGGTGCAGGGGGTGGAAACAGAGGGATCGGTGTGTGATGGTTGGTTTGGATTGTTCAGTTGCCTTGGGGGTGTCGTGGCTGGAATCCTTCTGCAGGTGTTTCTGGGGGGTGCGTTTGTCCTTCCATTTGATCCTGGGTTATTCTGCTCTCCTTTTTCATTTCCTCCCATTTCTCCTTTCGTTTTTGAACTCTTTCATTGTCTTCCTTTCGTCCTGTGTTCTGTCTCGATCGAGGTACACACTCCGGAACTCCTGCTTGCCTCTCAGCCGTGCTTTCTCCTGCAGGATCATGGTTCGGGTTGATTCTGCCTTGAAAATTACTTTGAGAGGCCGATTCCTTTTCTTTGTGAACCACCCAATTCTCCGAAAATTTGCCACCTGGGTCATGTCCCCCTCGCCTATCACCTTCACGATATCTTCAATCACTTTTTTTCTCCTCCTGCTTTCTTTCATCATAAGTTTCCCCTTTAGCTTCGTCTAGTGTGTGTGTGTGTGTGTGTGTGTGTGTGTGTGTGTGTGTGTTTGTTTGTGTGTATGTGTTTATGTATGTGTGTGTGTGTGTGTGTGTGTGTGTGTGTGTGTGTGTGTGTGTGTGTGTGTGTGAGTGTCTACCCTTGTGTGTGTGTGTGCTTGTGTGTGAGGGAGGGAGGGTTAGGGGGGTAGGTGGTGTGGTTGAAAGATCCGTCGTGTAGGCACAAATTTAGTCTCATTTATCTTTCCCAATTATGCTACTCTCTCCACTTATTGCCCTTTCTGAATTTACGTATTAATTGTTGCTGGTTATTATCATTTTCCTTGTTCACATTGAGAGAGGACTTCCTAGCTTCCTAAGTATTCTTACTGCTAATAACTACCGGTAGTAACACTGCCTGTGTGCGTGTGTGCATGTGTGTGTGTGTGTGAGAGTGTCTTGTGCGGTGTAATGACTGGCCGCAACTTCTTGTGACCTGACACAACCCTCCTGGGACTTGACCCTAGCACTGTCTTACAATGTTGCCCTTAAAATCTTGTCCCACCTACCTTCTCACACTCGTCAACACTATATTCTCTATGTCTATGCTATTTCTATTCTAATTCTGGTAATAGCTTGCAGGAGCGAGTGACCAGTATCAAACAGTATGCAAGGCCTGCCAGGGCCGTCAACATGCAAACCACAAATAGGCGAATAAACTTGTGCTGCAATGGTGCGGTGACAGGTTGCCAGCTGCTGATGGCGGAGTCGTCTTACGTAGGCCTTAAATCCCTATTTTGGAGATCCTTCACCCGTGATGTTTATAACCATATATTCTCATACATCCCGCTTCGTCACGCGATTTCACTCTTCACTGATGATAGTATACACTTCACATTATATACACTTCACTTTATATGTATAATGGCACACAACTTGTCGTGACGTCACTTCTTCAGGCCTACCGCTGCCAATGTGGCAACAGCGCCTAAGACCCCCAACGGTTTGCGCTTTGAAATATTATGATTTCAGCTTTCCTCTCACTCTCTTTAACTAATAACTTTAATTATCACTTGTCGTATTGTTCACTGACGTTCCACTACCACTGATTATTGCTAGCTGTTATTGCACGCCTTACAACGCTAAGGATCTCGGAGCCTTGTTACCCACGTCTGCACCCCACGGACCCACGCGCGCGCGCGCGCGTGTGTGTGTGTGTGTGTGTGTGTGTACTCACCTAATTGTGGTTTCAGGGGTCGAGACTCAGCTCCTGCCCCCACTACATCGCTTGCTAGACTATTCCACTTCCTAACAACTCTGTGGCTGAAGAAATACTTCCCAACATCCCTTTGACTCATCTGAGTCTTCAGCTTCCAATTGTGACACCTTGTTTCTGTGTCCCATTTCTGGAACATCCTGACTCTGTCCACCTTGTCTATTCCACGCAGTATTTTGTATGTCGTTATCATGTCTCCCCTGCCCCTCCTGTCCTCCAGTGTCGCACGCGCGCGCGTGTGTGTGTGTGTGTGTGTGTGTGTGTACGCTACGACTGTAGTCCATCGTACACACACACTTAAAAATGCCCACTGTGTGGGCGAAACGTTGTCAATAAAGGATCACATTATACTGCGGATGTGTTTATATTTCCATTGTGTCGGTATTTTATTTCCAGTCCAGGTAAGTTGTTCCTGTAGCAGACTCCTCCCACTGGCTTGTCAGGCTGTCCCTTTCTCAGACCGTCCTTCCTGGCAGACTGTCTCCCTTGCAGACTGTACCATGACCACTACAGTCTGGGTACAGTCTGGCGACGGCGGTCTCAAACGCCAGACAAATCGACTCCTCTGGCGCCGAACCTGTGGGGTGGTGCGGCTAGCGACTACAAACCCCTCTTTCCCTTCCTTTTATTTTCCCTAGTCTTTGATCACATTCTCGCTCCGGTTTCCTGTATCCTCACATCACTTTGAAAAGCTTTTTAGGTCTTGCACACTTATAAGTTTGAGAAGGAACTGTAGCTTCAGATCATTAACGGAGAGAGGAAAGGTGAGGTCGTGACCTCAGCCCATATTTCTCAAGGGGTTATGGATCCAGTTACTGGCCGGAAAATATTCAGTTGGGTGTAGCACCGTTCGTGGTGACTAACAGATATTACCAGCAGTGTGTGTGTACTCACCTAATTGTGGTTGCAGGGGTCGAGACTCAGCTCCTGGCCCCGTCTCTTCACCGACCGCTACTAGGTCCTCTCTCCCCCTGCTCCATGAGCTTTACCATACCTCATCTTAAAACTATGTATAGTTCCTGCCTCCACTACATCACTTGCCAGACTATTCCACTTCCTAACTACTCTATGACTGAAGAAGTACTTCCTAACATCCCTTTGACTCATCTGAGTCTTCAACTTCCAATTGTGACCCCTTGTTTCTGTGTCCCATCCCTGGAACATCCTGTCTCTGTCCACCTTGTCTATTCCACGCAGTATTTTGTATGTCGTTATCATGTCTCCCCTAACCCTCCTGTCCTCCAGTGTTGTCAGACCGATTTCCCTTAACCTTTCTTCATAGGACATTCCCCTTAGCTCTGGAACTAGCCTTGTTGCAAACCTTTGCACTTTCTCTAATTTCTTGGCGTGTTTGACCAGGTGTGGGTTCCAAACTGGTGCTGCGTACTCCAGTATGGGCCTGACGTACACAGTGTATAAAGTCTTGAACAATTCCTTACTGAGGTACCGGAATGCTATTCTCAGGTTTGCCAAGCGCTCATATGCTGCAGCAGTTATCTGGTTAATGTGTGCTTCTGGCGATGTACTCGGTATTATACTCACTCCTAGGTCTTTCTCCTTGAGTGAGGTTTGCAGCCTTTGGCCACCTAGCCTATACTCTGTCTGCAGTCTTTTTTGCCCTCCGATCTTCATGACTTTGCATTTGGCTGGGTTAAAATCTAGGAGCCAGTTTCTGGACCACACATCCTAGTGTTAGTTACCATTTGGTCCTAGGCACATGTCGATTAGACACTAGGCCTGTGTGTGTGTGTGTGTGTGTGTGTGTGTGTGTGTGTGTGTGTGTGTGTACTCACCTAGTTGTACTTACCTAGTTGAGGTTGCAGGGTCGAGTCCAGGCTCCTGGCCCCGCCTCTTCACTGGTCGCTACTAGGTCACTCTCCCTGAACCTTGAGCTTTATCATACCTCTGCTTTAAAGCTATGTATGGATCCTGCCTGCACTACATCGCTTCCCAAACTAATCCACTTCGTGACTACTCTGTGGCTGAAGAAATACTTCCTAACATCCCTCTGATTCATCTTTGTCTTCAGCTTCCAACTGTGTCCCCTTGTTGCTGTGTCCCATCTCTGGAACATCCTGTCTTTGTCCACCTTGTCAATTCCTCTCAGTATTTTGTATGCCGTTATCATGTCCTCCCTGTCTCTCCTGTCTTCCAGTGTCGTCAGGTGTGTGTGTGCGTGTGTGCGTGCGTGTGTGTGTGTGTGTGTGTGTGTGTGTGTGTGTGTGTGTGTGTGTGTGTGTGTGTGTGTGTGTGTGTGTGTGGTGACTGATAAATATCATAGTGAGTGGTGACACATATCATCTGTTCTGTGCGTGTGTGTGTGTATATGTTTTCTCACCTATATGTGGTTGCAGGGGTCGAGTCCTAATTTTGGATCCGTATCAACTCTTGGATTAACCGGAGTACATTCCCTGTTATTCCTGCCCGCGCCTCAAGTTTTTGTCCCATTCTTATATGAAATGCCTTCTCACTCGTGTCCAGCAGGTTGGTAGAAGAGAATTTGCCAGCTTTGAACCAGTACTAGTTATTATTTATAAAACCACTTTTCTGAAAGTGATCTTCCACTCTCCTGATTATCTTTTCTATTACTTCACTTATACATGTCGGCGCTTCCTGCCTGTCTCCTTTTCTAAATATAGGGACTACTTGCGCTGTCTTCAACCTCTCTGGCAACTGTCTTGTGTCCATTGATTGTAAATCATAGCTAGTGGTTTGGATCTGCTGCTTACTCTCGTAGAATCCATAATGACGCCTTGTCAGGCCCCACCACCTTCAATGTATCCAGCTACATCAAAAAATAATTACGTCTTTCCCTGTGTCTAGTGTCCAGTACCTGTTGATGTACTCTTTCCTCTGAGCTTTCTTGCATTACGCCTGTTTCCTCTGAGATCACCTCTTTAAAACGTTTGTTCAACACTTCGTGTATGTGTGATGAATGACAAATGGTACCAACTGTGTATATTGATTGACAGATGGCACATGCGCCTTGTGACATTCGAGATATTGAATGTTGTGTCTCAAGTGAGTGAATAAATCCTTGCTCTCTGTACGTGTGCCTTTGTCTGCATAATTAGAGTTCTAACCATCTAAAGTGTCACTGGGAGTAGGGTAGCCACGCAATGTGGTTTATGTAACTTTAATAATATAAAATATAAGAATCCATGAATTACTTTTTGTTAAAGGAAAAGTCTGACTCTTTTGGAAACAAAAACATTTGTCTTTCTCCAGACAACAATTTAAACAACCACTTTTGTACCAAAACAAAGGATCAATACGTGGCCGAGGGCTGGACCAGGAGACTGGACCAGGAGACTGGACCAGGAGACTGGACCGGAGCTGTAACTGAGCCAGAACAGCAGACATTTGGGAGTTGGCTGCAGAGTATCATTACTCTGGTATGTTAATTTTCATATTTGGGTCCTAGCATGGTGAATGCTCCCTGTAAATTAAAGCATATGCTCTTTTCTTTGTTTCATGCTAGGGTAGGCTGGGTTCAGCTAAACACATACGCAAATTAAACAAAAAGGTGGTAACGATATTTATCGAGGTGATGGACGAAGGAAGCAGGAACGGTCAAATGTGAACGGCTGTCCTTTCAAGGGACATGCCTTGATGCCAGTACAGGGATCTTGATCTCTGGATAGAATCTGGTAGCCTGTTATTTTCCCTAATGCTGAATGATCCCTATGGGTTTAGGACCCCTCCATGAATGTCACAATAATAATTATAATGAATGTTATCGCTGGCGTTGCGAGAATGGTAGGTATGTACACTGCAGGAAGAGGTCAGGGACCGTAGGAGTGGGTTGAAGACTGCGGTAAGATTTTTTTTACACATCAACTTTACAGGATAAGAGTTATCTTACCTCAGTTCATTTCAAAGTTCAGCTCTATGTAGGGTCTACTACCAACCCCCAAGATGCGACCCACAACAGTCGGCAAACACCTAGGTACCTACTTACTGCTAGGTAAACAGGGGCAACAGGTATAAGGAAACGTGCCTAATGTTTCAACCCGTACTGGGTATCGAACCACGGACTCTCTGTATATGAGTTGAGTGCGTTACCATCTGAGCTACGGAGGGTTAATAACTCCGGATAATCCAAGGAGGATCCACTGGTCCTTCTCTAGGATGTGACCCCTAACATTCAACTAACTCCTAAGTCTCTCTTGACTGCTAAGTGCTGTATAGCCCTTGTGGCTTAGCGCTTCTTTTTGATTATAATAATAATTCACTGCTAAGTGAGCAGGAACAGAAGGTATAAGAAAACTTGCCGACTAGTCCACTTTCCCTATCTAGGATGTTAAAACAAAATGTCAGGAGCAGAATCATTCGGGTCCTCCCTCAGAATACCAACCACAACAGTTGACTACCTCCTAGGTATCTAAGATTACGGGTTGCGAGACTTGCTCCATGTCTCACCTCGTTTAGTATTGAATTCTGCTTCTTTCGGTTGTGAGAAGCAACGATCTTCCTCTGTACTACGAGTTATATTTAGACATGAAGCATATAAACTCTCCTTAAATACCAGTCATCTTCCTTAATAAGATTAGATATCAAATGAAGATAATTAAAAATCTTCATCCTTGATGCTGGTGAGGGGCTCTTGATCTAGGGAATTGGATCTGTGCTCCAGTTCCCTGAATTAAACCTGAATGCCTCCCCCCCCCCCCAGGCGCTGTATAATCCTATGGGTTTCGCGCATCCTCCTGGATTATAATAATAATAAAAATCTTCATGGCGTTGTATAAGACTGGCGTGGAGCAGCCAGCCTGTTGTATAAGACTGGCGTGGAGCAGCCAGCCTGTTGTATAAGACTGGCGTGGAGCAGCCAGCCTGTTGTATAAGACTGGCGTGGAGCAGCCAGCCTGTTGTATAAGACTGGCGTGGAGCAGCCAGCCTGTTGTATAAGACTGGCGTGGAGCAGCCAGCCTGTTGTATAAGACTGGCGTGGAGCAGCCAGCCTGTTGTATAAGACTGGCGTGGAGCAGCCAGCCTATTGTATAAGACTGGCGTGGAGCAGCCAGCCTGTTGTATAAGACTGGCGTGGAGCAGCCAGCCTGTTGTATAAGACTGGCGTGGAGCAGCCAGCCTGTTGTATAAGACTGGCGTGGAGCAGCCAGCCTGTTGTATAAGACTGGCGTGGAGCAGCCAGCCTGTTGTATAAGACTGGCGTGGAGCAGCCAGCCTGTTGTATAAGACTGGCGTGGAGCAGCCAGCCTGTTGTATAAGACTGGCGTGGAGCAGCCAGCCTGTTGTATAAGACTGGCGTGGAGCAGCCAGCCTGTTGTATAAGACTGGCGTGGAGCAGCCAGCCTGTTGTATAAGACTGGCGTGGAGCAGCCAGCCTGTTGTATAAGACTGGCGTGGAGCAGCCAGCCTGTTGTATAAGACTGGCGTGGAGCAGCCAGCCTGTTGTATAAGACTGGCGTGGAGCAGCCAGCCTGTTGTATAAGACTGGCGTGGAGCAGCCAGCCTGTTGTATAAGACTGGCGTGGAGCAGCCAGCCTGTTGTATAAGACTGGCGTGGAGCAGCCAGCCTGTTGTATAAGACTGGCGTGGAGCAGCCAGCCTGTTGTATAAGACTGGCGTGGAGCAGCCAGCCTGTTGTATAAGACTGGCGTGGAGCAGCCAGCCTGTTGTATAAGACTGGCGTGGAGCAGCCAGCCTGTTGTATAAGACTGGCGTGGAGCAGCCAGCCTGTTGTATAAGACTGGCGTGGAGCAGCCAGCCTGTTGTATAAGACTGGCGTGGAGCAGCCAGCCTGTTGTATAAGACTGGCGTGGAGCAGCCAGCCTGTTGTATAAGACTGGCGTGGAGCAGCCAGCCTGTTGTATAAGACTGGCGTGGAGCAGCCAGCCTGTTGTATAAGACTGGCGTGGAGCAGCCAGCCTGTTGTATAAGACTGGCGTGGATCAGCCAGCCTGTTGTATAAGACTGGCGTGGAGCAGCCAGCCTGTTGTATAAGACTGGCGTGGAGCAGCCAGCCTATTGTATAAGACTGGCGTGGAGCAGCCAGCCTGTTGTATAAGACTGGCGTGGAGCAGCCAGCCTGTTGTATAAGACTGGCGTGGAGCAGCCAGCCTGTTGTATAAGACTGGCGTGGAGCAGCCAGCCTGTTGTATAAGACTGGCGTGGAGCAGCCAGCCTGTTGTATAAGACTGGCGTGGAGCAGCCAGCCTGTTGTATAAGACTGGCGTGGAGCAGCCAGCCTGTTGTATAAGACTGGCGTGGAGCAGCCAGCCTGTTGTATAAGACTGGCGTGGATCAGCCAGCCTGTTGTATAAGACTGGCGTGGAGCAGCCAGCCTGTTGTATAAGACTGGCGTGGAGCAGCCAGCCTATTGTATAAGACTGGCGTGGAGCAGCCAGCCTGTTGTATAAGACTGGCGTGGAGCAGCCAGCCTGTTGTATAAGACTGGTATGGAGCAGCCAGCCTGTTGTATAAGACGCGTTGAGCAGCCAGCCTGTTGTATAAGACTGGCGTGGATCAGCCAGCCTGTTGTATAAGACTGGCGTGGAGCAGCCAGCCTGTTGTATAAGACTGGCGTGGAGCAGCCAGCCTGTTGTATAAGACTGGCGTGGATCAGCCAGCCTGTTGTATAAGACTGGCGTGGAGCAGCCAGCCTGTTGTATAAGACTGGCGTGGAGCAGCCAGCCTATTGTATAAGACTGGCGTGGAGCAGCCAGCCTGTTGTATAAGACTGGCGTGGAGCAGCCAGCCTGTTGTATAAGACTGGCGTGGAGCAGTCAGCCTGTTGTATAAGACTGGCGTGGAGCAGTCAGCCTGTTGTATAAGACTGGCGTGGAGCAGTCAGCCTGTTGTATAAGACTGGCGTGGAGCAGCCAGCCTGTTGTATAAGACTGGTATGGAGCAGCCAGCCTGTTGTATAAGACTGGCGTGGAGCAGTCAGCCTGTTGTATAAGACTGGCGTGGAGCAGTCAGCCTGTTGTATAAGACTGGCGTGGAGCAGTCAGCCTGTTGTATAAGACTGGCGTGGAGCAGCCAGCCTGTTGTATAAGACTGGTATGGAGCAGCCAGCCTGTTGTATAAGACTGGCGTGGAGCAGTCAGCCTGTTGTATAAGACTGGCGTGGAGCAGCCAGCCTGTTGTATAAGACTGGCGTGGAGCAGTCAGCCTGTTGTATAAGACTGGCGTGGAGCAGCCAGCCTGTTGTATAAGACTGGCGTGGAGCAGTCAGCCTGTTGTATAAGACTGGCGTGGAGCAGCCAGCCTGTTGTATAAGACTGGCGTGGAGCAGTCAGCCTGTTGTATAAGACTGGCGTGGAGCAGTCAGCCTGTTGTATAAGACTGGCGTGGAGCAGCCAGCCTGTTGTATAAGACTGGCGTGGAGCAGCCAGCCTGTTGTATAAGACTGGCGTGGAGCAGCCAGCCTGTTGTATAAGACTGGCGTGGAGCAGTCAGCCTGTTGTATAAGACTGGCGTGGAGCAGTCAGCCTGTTGTATAAGACTGGCGTGGAGCAGTCAGCCTGTTGTATAAGACTGGCGTGGAGCAGTCAGCCTGTTGTATAAGACTGGCGTGGAGCAGCCAGCCTGTTGTATAAGACTGGTATGGAGCAGCCAGCCTGTTGTATAAGACTGGCGTGGAGCAGTCAGCCTGTTGTATAAGACTGGCGTGGAGCAGCCAGCCTGTTGTATAAGACTGGCGTGGAGCAGCCAGCCTGTTGTATAAGACTGGCTTGGAGCAGCCAGCCTGTTGTATAAGACTGGCGTGGAGCAGTCAGCCTGTTGTATAAGACTGGCGTGGAGCAGTCAGCCTGTTGTATAAGACTGGCGTGGAGCAGTCAGCCTGTTGTATAAGACTGGCGTGGAGCAGCCAGCCTGTTGTATAAGACTGGTATGGAGCAGCCAGCCTGTTGTATAAGACCGGCGTGGAGCAGTCAGCCTGTTGTATAAGACTGGCGTGGAGCAGTCAGCCTGTTGTATAAGACTGGCGTGGAGCAATCAGCCTGTTGTATAAGACTGGTATGGAGCAGCCAGCCTGTTGTATAAGACTGGCGTGGAGCAGCCAGCCTGTTGTATAAGACTGGCGTGGAGCAGCCAGCCTGTTGTATAAGACTGGCGTGGAGCAGCCAGCCTGTTGTATAAGACTGGCGTGGAGCAGCCAGCCTGTTGTATAAGACTGGCGTGGAGCAGCCAGCCTGTTGTATAAGACTGGCGTGGAGCAGCCAGCCTGTTGTATAAGACTGGCGTGGAGCAGCCAGCCTGTTGTATAAGACTGGCGTGGAGCAGCCAGCCTGTTGCATAAGACTGGCGTGGAGCAGCCAGCCTGTTGTATAAGACTGGCGTGGAGCAGCCAGCCTGTTGTATAAGACTGGCGTGGAGCAATCAGCCTGTTGTATAAGACTGGTATGGAGCAGCCAGCCTGTTGTATAAGACTGGCGTGGAGCAGCCAGCCTGTTGTATAAGACTGGCGTGGAGCAGCCAGCCTGTTGTATAAGACTGGCGTGGAGCAGCCAGCCTGTTGTATAAGACTGGCGTGGAGCAGCCAGCCTGTTGTATAAGACTGGCGTGGAGCAGCCAGCCTGTTGGATAAAAGAACCAACATTGGAAATCGACAACATGATTCAGGCAGTAACGTTAACCTCTGTAAAGAGTGGACAGCACTCTCACGCCTCCCCGTCTGTCTCTTTAACAGTGATATGGAGCCATAATGCAGGCATCACTACCAAGGCTATGGTAGTCACTTAACTTAGTCATCTCTGGCTCTTGGGTTCCGGTATTACACTTCGATCAACTAGTATGGATTACTCCCTTGCCCCTTGGGTTCTCTTATAGTGTCTATCTATTCTTGAATCCATGTATTGAGTCAGTCTCCACTACATTCTGTTCTAATACATTCCACTTCTCATTTGAACTTCTGGTTACCAAGTGTGTACTGTCCTTGTGTTTATTGGATCAACATTCAGTTTAAGGGCACCAATGAGCTTGACGACAAGTTATAATTTAAAGTGTACTATGCTAAGTGCGTTTTACAGTGGAGATAGTTTTATGTTGTGCAAATCGCTATAAAAGGTGTATTTTGTGTTATAATACTGTTGCATATATTGAGAGGAGTAAGTTAAACGTGGCAGACTTTCCCCATATACTTCAACATTATGCTGTTAAGGCACTTAAGTGATTTTTTGGGTTAGAGTGGGCTACAGCCCAACCAAACCTAACCTAAAACACTAAAAAAAAGAAATTACAATGTGTACAATATAAAAGTATCTACATAACAAAATGCATATATTAGTGTGCACTTTAAAATATGTATTATCACCAAACTCAGTGGAACCCTAACATAAATATTGGCCGCTTTCTGTCATCTTAAATAATGGTATAAAGCCGTGATATAGATCACAACAGCTATTCTGTTGCAACTTTTAGTACTTGTTAATTAGGAACTTAATACTTCTCACAGTAACGCAAGTATTACTGATATTATTATTATTATTATTATTATTATTATTATTATTATTATTATTATTGAAGATGAAAGTTAAGACACTTATGCAACATCTGGTTATCTTTACTGTAGACGTTTCGCCATCCAGTGGCTTTATCAATACAGATTCTTGGACATAATAAGAAATCAGAACTATATACAAAAGATGAGGTAATCAGTCCCTCAACCTTGTTGCGTTCGCAACACTGGAAACTACAAAATTTCAAAAACATTGGCATACATGATACTTAAGCAGAACCAACCCAACAACACAGGAGTCACATGATTTCATCGTCTACCCATCCTCATCATAGGCAGAGGTTGTTTTGATAAGGACCTGCCTCGCATGGGCCAGTAGACCTTCTACAGTATTCCTCCATTCTTATGTTCTTATGACATTCCTCAGGTCACGTGCGTCACATGGTATAAAATACCGACAGGTTGTTAGGTAAGACACATGCAACAGTTAGGTATCTTTATTTCGAAACGTTTCGCCTACACAGTAGGCTTCTTCAGTCGAGTACATAAAAGTTAATTGAAGCAGAAGAGACTTGAAGATGATGTAATCAGTCCATCACCCTGTCGGTATTTTATACCATTTTAATGTTCAATCTGTCAGACACTGCAACACAAGGGTATCTTGGTACAGACCTGAAATCAACTTCGACAACCTCGACTAGTGAGAACGGCTGGATTTGAGAGGGACCTGACCTCCCAACATCTACGTTCTTGCCTCTACTAGTGACCTACGTCTCACCTCCTGGCGCTATATAAGGCTCCATCCTATCACTTCAACTCCATATTGTTTCAGACTATGGAACAATGCTCTTCTCCAGACTGAGGGACTGACCACCTCAAAACGTCAAGGGTGATGGACTGATTACATCGTCTTCAAGTCTCTTCTGCTTCTATCAACTTTTCTGTACTCGACTGAAGAAGCCTACTGTGTAGGCGAAACGTTTCGAAATAAAGATACCTAACTGTTGCATATGTGTCTTACCTAAATACATTGTTGTTGTTTGGGATATCCAGACTAGGTACATGGATAGGGCATTCTGCTTGAAGGATAGGAGTAGGAGGCAGAGAGTGTGTTTTCCTGGGGGTGGGATGAAGGATATTGTTAGCCGTCTGGATGACATCATGAGAGGTAATGGGAGCAATCCTATTATCTGTCTCAGTGCTGGAGGCAACGATGTTGGCAGACGTAGGAGTGAGGACCTGATTAGCAGGTATAGGTCAGCAATAGAGATAATTATGAGGAAGGGTGGGAACCCTGTCATATGTGGTATTTTGCCAAGGAGAAGAGTTGGAAATGAATGGATGTCCAGAGAAATTGGTGTCAATTGCTGGCTGGACAAATACTGTAAGGAAAATGAGGTAACATTCATTGACAACTGGGACCTCTTCTATGGCAGAAATGACATGTATGCCAGGGATGGGGTTCACTTATCTAGGTGTGGGGTGGGGGCACTGGCCAACGCAGTGGAGGGAGCTGTTAGGTCTTTAAACTAGGAATAGTGGTATGGGTTTTGGCGGGAAAACAGTGGAGTCCCAGTGCAGTAATATGAGTACTAGGAGAACTAGTAATAGGCAAAATGAGGTGGATATTGGAAAGCCAGTGGCACTAATTGACAAGGGCAGTAATAGGTTTAGCAGAATAACAGAAAGGAGCAGGAAGGGTAAAGAGAAAGGAGGGTCCTTAAATATATATTACACAAATAGTCGTAGTGCTAGGAATAAGATGGACGAGTTGAGACTAGTTGCTAGTGCAGGTAACATTGATGTATTTGCCTTAACTGAGACGTGGTTCAATATGAAAAATCGGGACATGCCTGCAGAATGTCATATTCAGGGTTTTAAAATGTTCCAAGTAGATAGAAGTATCGGGAAGGAGGGTGGGGTGGCATTGTATGTCCGAGATCGCTTGAACTGTTGCTTAAAAACGGATATTAAGTCTGAAGTAACACATACAGAGTCTGATTGGATAGAATTTTCAGAGGGGCATGAAAAATTGCTTTTAGGTGTGATATACCGTCCCCCAAACTTAGATAGGGACCAAGGGAGACTACTATGGGAGGAAATTGTTAGGGCCACAAGGCACGATAATGTAGTAATTCTAGGAGACTTTAACTTTAGTCATATTGATTGGAATTTCTTGACTGGGAATTTAGAATCATACAACTTCTTAGAAGTAGTTCAGGATTGTTTTTTGAAGCAGTTTGTGACAGAACCTACAAGGGGTAATAACCTGCTTGACTTAGTTCTGGCAAACAATGAATCCCTTGTTAATAATTTAGAAATTTCAGAGGAACTCGGTGCTAGCGACCACAAATCAATTACATTTAGCATTGAATGGAAGTACGATAGTAAGGATAACTCAGTAACAGTCCCAGATTTTCGCTTAGCAGATTACGATGGGCTTAGAGAACACTTATCATCTATTGACTGGGGTAATGAAGAGAGCTATCAATATGACAGTTTTCTGAACACCATACATGCTGCTCAAAGAACGTTTATCCCGTATAAAGAAATTAGATCAAATAGAAATGACCCAAAATGGATGAATAATAGGCTGAAATATCTACTAGGGCATAAGAAAGGAATTTATAGGCGTATCAAAAGAGGTGAGGGTCATCTTATGAATCAGTATATTGACATTAAGAGGGACATTAAAAAGGGGATAAGAAAAGCTAAAAGGGACTATGAAATTAAAGTTGCTAGGGATTCTAAAACTAACCCAAAAAGTTTTTTCCAGGTCTATGAAACCAAGGTTAGAGATAAGATAGGTCCCCTTAAAAATAACTATGGGCATCTTACTGACAAAGAGAATGAAATGTGCTCAATTTTAAATAATTATTTTCTCTCGTTTTTTACACAGGAAGACACTAACAATATTACAGTAATTAATTTTTTATAGTGGGCCAGAAGAAGATAAATTATGTAACATCACAGTCACTAGTGAAATGGTTGTGAAGCAGATAGACCGACTGAAGCAAAAAATAAGTCGCTGGGTCCTGATGAGGATTTTTCAAGGGTGCTTAAGGAATGCAAAATGGAACTCTGTGAGCCATTGACTAATATTTTTAATTTATCTTTTCAAACAGGTGTTGTGTCTGATATGTGGAAGATGGCTAATGTAATTCCTATTTTTAAAACAGGGGACAAGTCGTTACAGTCAAATTACCGCCCAATAAGCCTGACCTCAATTGTAGGCAAATTACTAGAGTCAATTATAGCTGAGATTATAAGAAGCCATCTCGATAAGCATAGCTTGATTAATGATACTCAACATGGATTCACAAAAGGCCGGTCTGGACCTGGAGTTTACCTGGAGAGAGTTCCGGGGGTCAACGCCCCCGCGGCCCGGTCTGTGACCAGGCCTCCTGGTGGATCAGAGCCTGATCAACCAGGCTGTTGCTGCTGGCTGCACGCAAACCAACGTACGAGCCACAGCCCGGCTGGTCAGGAACCGACTTTAGGTGCTTGTCCAGTGCCAGCTTGAAGACTGCCAGGGGTCGGTTGGTAATCCCCCTTATGTATGCTGGGAGGCAGTTGAACAGTCTCGGGCCCCTGACACTTATTGTATGGTCTCTTAACGTGCTAGTGACACCCCTGCTTTTCATTGGGGGGATGTTGCATCGTCTGCCAAGTCTTTTGCTTTTGTAGTGAGTGATTTTCGTGTGCAAGTTCGGTACTAGTCCCTCTAGGATTTTCCAGGTGTATATAATCATGTATCTCTCCCGCCTGCGTTCCAGGGAATACAGGTTTAGGAACCTCAAACGCTCCCAGTAATTGAGGTGTTTTATCTCCGTTATGCGAGCTGTGAAGGTTCTCTCTACATTTTCTAGGTCAGCAATTTCACCTGCCTTGAAAGGTGCTGTTAGTGTGCAGCAATATTCCAGCCTAGATAGAACAAGTGACCTGAAGAGTGTCATCATGGGCTTGACATCCCTAGTTTTGAAGGTTCTCATTATCCATCCTGTCATTTTTCTAGCAGATGCGATTTATACAATGTTATGGTCCTTGAAGGTGAGATCCTCCGACATGATCACTCCCAGGTCTTTGACGTTGGTGTTTCGCTCTATTTTGTGGCCAGAATTTGTTTTGTACTCTGATGAAGATTTAATTTCCTCGTGTTTACCATATCTGAGTAATTGAAATTTCTCATCGTTGAACTTCATATTGTTTTCTGCAGCCCACTGAAAGATTTGGTTGATGTCCGCCTGGAGCCTTGCAGTGTCTGCAATGGAAGACACTGTCATGCAGATTCGGGTGTCATCTGCAAAGGAAGACACAGTGCTGTGGCTGACATCCTTGTCTATGTCAGATATGAGGATGAGGAACAAGATGGGAGCGAGTTTACCTGGAGTTTACCTGGAGAGAGTTCCGGGGGTCAACGCCCCCGCGGCCCGGTCTGTGACCAGGCCTCCTTAGGTCAGTGTCCCAGGATGCGACCCACACCAGTCGACTAACACCCAGGTACCCATTTTACTGATGGGGAACATAGACAACAGGTGGAAAGAAACACGTCCAATGTTTCTACTCTGGCTGGGAATCGAACCCAGGCCCTCACCGTGTGAAGCGAGAGCGTTAACCACCAGGCCACAAGAGTACTGTGCCTTGTGGAACAGAGCTTTTCACCGTAGCTGCCTCGGACTTTACTCTGTTGACTACTACTCTCTGTATTCTGTTAGTGAGGAAATTATAGATCCATCGACCGACTTTTCCTGTTATTCCTTTAGCACGCATTTTGTGCGCTATTACGCCATGGTCACACTTGTCGAAGGCTTTTGCAAAGTCTGTATATATTACATCTGCATTCTTTTTGTCTTCTAGTGCATCTAGGACCTTGTTGTAGTGATCCAATAGTTGAGACAGACAGACGCGACCTGTTCCAAACCTATGTTGCCCTGGGTTATGTAATTTATGGATTTCTAGATGGGTGGTGATCATGCTTCTTAGGACTCTTTCAAAGATTTTTATGATAAGGGATGTTATTGCTATCGGTCTGTAGTTCTTTGCTATTGCTTTACTGCCCCCTTTGTGGAGTGGGGCTATGTCTGTTGTTTTTAGTAACTGTGGGACGACCCCCGTGTCCATGCTCCCTCTCCATAGTATGGTAAAAGCTCGTGATAGGGGCTTCTTGCAGTTCTTGATGAACACGGAGTTCCATGAGTCTGGCCCTGGGGCAGAGTGCATGGGCATGTCATTTATCGCCTGTTCGAAGTCATTTGGCGTCAGGATAACATCAGATAGGCTTGTGTTAACCAAATTCTGTGGCTCTCTCATAAAAAATTCATTTTGATCTTCGACTCTCAGTCTGGTTAGCGGCTTGCTAAAAACTGAGTCATATTGGGACTTGAGTAGCTCGCTCATTTCCTTGCTGTCATCTGTGTAGGACCCATCTTGTTTAAGTAGGGACCCAATACTGGACGTTGTTCTCGACTTTGATTTGGCATAGGTGAAGAAATACTTTGGGTTTCTTTCGATTTCATTTATGGCTTTTAGTTCTTCCCGCGATTCCTGACTCCTATAAGATTCCTTTAGCTTAAGTTCGATGCTTGCTATTTCTCTGACCAGTGTCTCCCTACGCATTTCAGATATATTGACCTCTTTTAGCCGCTCTGTTATTCTTTTCCGTCGCCTGTAAAGGGAGCGCCTATCTCTTTCTATTTTACATCTACTCCTCCTTTTTCTTAGAGGAATAAGCCTTGTGCATACATCGAGTGCCACCGAGTTAATCTGTTCTAGGCATAAGTTGGGGTCTGTGTTGCTTAGTATATCTTCCCAGCTTATATCGGTTAGGACTTGGTTTACTTGGTCCCACTTTATGTTTTTGTTATTGAAGTTGAATTTGGTGAATGCTCCCTCGTGACTAGTCTCATTATGTCGGTCTGGGGCTCCACGCATACATGTCTGAACCTCAATTATATTGTGATCTGAGTATATTGTTTTTGATATGGTGACATTTCGTATCAGATCATCATTGTTAGTGAAGATGAGGTCTAGTGTATTCTCCAGTCTAGTAGGCTCTATTATTTGCTGGTTTAAATTGAATTTTGTGCAGAGATTTAAAAGCTCGTGTGAGTGTGAGTTTTCATCAGAGCTGCCTCCTGGTGTTATTACTGCAACAACATTATTTGCTATATTCCTCCATTTTAGGTGCCTTAAGTTGAAATCCCCCAGGAGCAAGATGTTGGGTGCAGGAGCTGGAAGATTTTCCAGACAGTGGTCAATTTTTAACAGCTGTTCCTGGAATTGATGGGATGTTGCATCCGGAGGCTTGTAGACTACCACAATGACTAGGTTTTGGTTCTCGACCTTTACTGCTAAAAGTTCCACTACATCATTTGAGGCATTAAGCAGTTCTGTGCAAACAAGTGACTCTGCAATGTACAGGCCAACCCCCTCCTTTTGCCTGTTCACTCTGTCACATCTGTATAGGTTGTAGCCTGGTATCCATATTTCGTTGTCCAAGTGATCCTTTATGTGGGTCTCAGTGAAAGCCGCGAACATTGCCTTTGCCTCTGCAAGCAGTCCACGGATGAAATGTATTTTGTTGTTTGTTGCTGGCTTTAGACCCTGTATATTTGCAAAGAAGAATGTCATCGGACTGGTGGTATTGTTGGTACTGGGGGGGGGGATTTTTTTCCGGCATTAGTATCTGTATCTGTTGGTTTGGAGTGGAGGCCATCGACTGTGGTTCCACTCTAGGAATGACTGGATTTGGTGTACGATTTCTGCCATTTCCTGCCAGTTTTTTTTTTCCTTCCTGGCACTAAAAAACCTCTCCCTCTTGAGTGGCTGTGGTTACCCAGGTTTTCCCATGGCCTGGATGTTTTGTATCTTTTTGTCCCCTTTAGATGGTGTGCCTGGCAATTTAAGTTATAGCACAGTCTTTCCTGTACTGAAGAGGTACACATTTCAGGGTGAAAAGGCTTACAGGAAGGAAGTTTGCATTTTCCTGTTGTCATATGGGCATGTCATTTTCTAGGGTGGTCATAGTTGCACGTCCCGTCTGTTTTTCCAGATTTCCCATGTCTGCAGATGCCAAGTGCATAGTATGTGCACAGGCTTGGTTTCCGTTTGCCTTGGGTTTCTGTGACTGTATTCCCTGTTGGTGCATGTTTCCCTGTCTTATTCCTATCCTCCCTAGCACCAACAATGGAGCTCCCACCAGTTGTTTTTGGTAATATATCCTCACTATTGCTAGTGGAGTCCTCTTGTTTGCTATTTCCTGTGGTATTTCTAGTTTGCAATATTGGTTTTATCTTATCTTTGACTACACTTGTTTCCCCACTACGGCTCCTGTCCCCTATGAGGTCATTTATATGTATTCCTTCCTGCGTATAATTCGCGACTACCTGGACAAAATCTCCAGCTTCACCATTACTGTCTCCCAGGACAGCAACTCCAGCTTCACCATTACTGTCTCCCAGGACAGCACCTCCAGCTTCACCATTACTGTCTCCCAGGACAGCACCTCCAGCTTCACCATTACTGTCTCCCAGGACAGCACTTCCAGCTTCACCATTACTGTCTCCCAGGACAGCACCTCCAGCTTCACCATTACTGTCTCCCAGGACAGCACCTCCCGCTTCACCATTACTGTCTCCCAGGACAGCAACTCCAGCTTCACCATTACTGTCTCCCAGGACAGCACCTCCAGCTTCACCATTACTGTCTCCCAGGACAGCAACTCCAGCTTCACCATTACTGTCTCCCAGGACAGCACCTCCAGCTTCACCATTACTGTCTCCCAGGACAGCACTATCAGCCCCACATTTACTGTCTAACTTGTCTTTACTTGTCTAACTAATTGATTAACTTTCTTCAGTAAAACTTTTGAGGCTGTTGACCACGATAAAGAATTTGATATAATTTACTTAGATTTTAGTAAGGCTTTTGATAGAGTTCTGCACCAAAGACTGTTAAAGAAAGTGGCAGCTCATGGCATTGGGGGAAGGGTGCTCTCGTGGATCGAATCATGGCACACAGACCGGAAGCAGAGAGTGTCCATAAATGGGGTTAAATCCGAGTGGGGATCTGTAACAAGTGGCGTTCCACAGGGATCAGTTTTGGGCCCGTTGTTGTTTATAATATATATCAATGATCTTGATGAAGGAAATACTAGTGATATGAGCAAATTCGCCGATGACACAAAGATAGGTTGGATAATTGATTCAAACGTTGATGTTAGGGAACTTCAGAAGGATTTAGGCAAACTCTATTCTTGGTCAGGAAAGTGGCAGATGCAGTTCAATGTAGATAAATGCAAGGTTCTGAAGCTCGGGAGTGTCCATAACCCTAGCACTTAGAAGTTAAATAATGTAGAACTTAGCCGTACAGATTGCGAAAAGGACTTGGGGGTTATGGTAAGCAGCAACCTTAAACCAAATTGATTACTGGGATTTATATCAAGAAGTGTAAGCAACAGAAGTCCAGAGGTCATACTGCAGCTTTATACATCATTAGTAAGGACTCACCTAGATTATGCAGCTCAATTCTCCATATTACAGAATGGACATATATTCGTTAGAAAACATTCAGCGTTTGATGACTAAATTAATACATAGCATTAGAAATCTTCCTTATGAAGAAAGATTGAAGACTCTTAATTGCATTCACTTGTTAGACGAAGAATGAGGGGAGACATGATCGAAGTGTATAAGTGGAAGATAGGTATTAATAAAGGGGATATTAATAAGGTCTTGAGGATATCTCTCCAAGAGAGAACCCGCAGTAATGGATTTAAATTAGATAAGTTTAGATTTAGAAAGGACATAGGAAAGTATTGATTTGGAAATAGGGTAGTTGATGAATGGAACAGTCTACCTAGTTGGGTTATTGAGGCTAGGACTTTGAGTAGTTTCAAATTTAGGTTGGATAAATACATGAGTGAAAGGGGTTGGATTTAAGTGGGACTTGCACATCAGAGCTTATTTCTTCGGTAGCATTCAAAATTGGGTTGGGCAAATGTTTTGTTAGTGGGATGAATTGTAAAGCACCTGCCTAGTATGGGCCCACAGGCCTGCTGCAGTGTTCCTCCTTTCTTATGTTCTTATGTTCTTAAGATTCCTTGTAAAATTTGCGATAAAGTTTATTACGGTCAAACTGGTAAAAGTCTCGAACTAAGATTAAAAACATAAATATAGCATTAGAACTGGAGAAGATTCCAATGCTCTATTTTTTCATGCGAGAGATTTTAACCATCCAATTGATTTTCAAAAAGTTGAGGAAGTTGTATCAAGCAAGTCCATGGTCGATAGAAATATAATTGAATCTTGTTTCATAAAAAGCAGTTTTGACAATAATATGAATATTTCCTTTGATTTATATAAATTAGATCCATTTATAATTAATAGAATTTGTGAAGAATTTAGTAATACACTGGACAAATAATAAATTTTAAAATTCTTAATTCTTGGGTAGAATAGTTTGTTGGTGGTTTGTGTGAAGGACCTGTCTAGTTGGGCCAGCGGACCTGCTGCAGTGTTCTCTTTCTTATGAGTCGCGCATCAGGTGTTGCTTTGTTGTGGGATGTGATAGTGAGGTGTGGGCTATACCCTTTATATGCCTTCCTCTGATGCATTACTTTCATTGTTCCTTGAAAATGTGAGTAGTCACGAAAGCACTTGGAATTTCTCTATTCTTTCACAGTGGTTGTTTTGCATGTATATGTATATATATATATATATATATATATATATATATATATATATATATATATATATATATATATATATATATATAACATTGTCTCTACGTCCACAGCAGGACTCGAACTTGCTAACTCTGTATCAGAGTCCACAGTGCTGTGGACGTAGAGACAATGTTTGGAAATAATTTCGCCTGTTTGCGAATTGTTAAGTATATGTTATATATATATATATATATATATATATATATAATTGCAAACAGACGATCTTCACAATGCAGAACAAGCCAGATATATATTTCAACACATCGGTCGTCTCCCACCGAGGCAGGGTGACCCAAAAAAAAAAAAACATTTTTACCATCATTCACACATAATCAATGTCTTTGCAGAGGTGCCCAGATACGACAGTTTAGATGTCACTCCTTTACAGTGCAGGCATTGTACTTCTCACCTTCCAGGACTCAAACCCGGCTAACCGGTTTCCCTGACTCCCTTCACAAAATATTACTCTGCTCACACTCAAAAAGCTCGTCAAGTCCCAAAAACCGTTCATCTCCATTCTCTCCTAACACGCTCACACATTCTTGCTGCATGTCCAAGCTTCTTGCACACAAAACCTCTTTAACCCCCTCCCATCCTTTCCTAGGGCGACCCCTACCACTCCACTATAAATTTTGACACTCTCCAAGTCATCCCATTTTGCTCCATCATCTCTAAATGATCAAACCACCTCAACAACCCTCTAACTAATGCTTTTAGTAACACCACACCTCTTCCTAATTTCTACACTACAAATTCTCAGTATAATATTTACACCACACATTTCCCTTAGAAACGATATCTCCACCGCCTCCAGCTTCCTTGCTGCAGCATTTACAACCCATGCTTCACACCCATATGAGAGTGTTGTTACCACTATACTCTCATACATTCCATTCTGTGCCGCCGTGGATAACATCTTTTGTCTCCACAGCTACCTCAATGCACCACTCACCTTTTTTTTTCCTTCTTCAATTTTATAGTTAACCTCGTCCTTCATAAACCCATTTACTGACAAATCTACTCCCAAATATCTGAGCACATTCACTCCCTCCAATGTGATATCCAAATTTTCTTTTTTAAATCGTTTAATATCCTCATCGCCCTACTCTTATCTGTCTTCACTTTAAACTTCCTTCCTTTACACACTCTCCCAAACTCGTCCACAAACTTTTGCAACTTCTCTTTAGAATCTCCCAAAAGCACAGCATCATCAGCAAAGAGTAACTGTGTCAACTTCCATTTTGTATTCGATTCCCCCTAATTTAATCCCACCCCTTCTTCCCCCACACCTCTTAGCATTCACTTCTTTTACAACTCCATCTATAAATATACTAAACAACCATGGTGACATAACACATCCCTGTCTAAGACCTACTTTTACTAAGAAGTAATCTCCCTCTCTCCTACACACCCTAACCTGAGCCTCACTATCCTCATAAAAGGTCTTTACAGCATTTAGTAACTTACTACCTATTCCATACAATTGTAACATCTACCATATTGCTTCCCTGTCCACCCTATTTTATGTCTTCTATAAATCCATAAAACAATAAAACCTTCCCTACTTTTATCTAAATATTGTTCACTTACATGCTTCAATATAAACACTTGATCTACACATCCCCTACCCATTCTAAAGCCTCCATGTTCATCTGCAAACCTGCTCTCTGTCTTACCTCTTATTCTTTCAATAATGACCCTACCATACACTTTACCTGGTATGCTCAGTAAACTTATTCCCCTACAATTTTTACAGTTTCTTTTGTACCCCTTCCCTTTATATAATATGAGTGTGTGTTTGTAATATTATGGGAAAGCAGTTAGAAATAATGTAATTGTAAATATGTTATGAACATGTAAATGATTATAATTGTTTTGTTATGATTATAAATGTTATTAGTCCACACTGACG
Organism: Cherax quadricarinatus; assembly: GCF_038502225.1. Taxonomy (NCBI): domain Eukaryota; kingdom Metazoa; phylum Arthropoda; class Malacostraca; order Decapoda; family Parastacidae; genus Cherax; species Cherax quadricarinatus. The sequence goes on from NC_091297.1 coordinate 47,787,520, forward strand.
GAGGACGAGTAACTAAGTCAGTCTCCTGTGCCAGAGTTCACAGGAATGTTGAATACTCCTCCCAAAATATCAACACAATTCTAATAAAATCATAGTTTTTTTTCCACTCGCCATCCTCCCTAATCCTTCTGTGACCCTTTCCCTTCCCATCACCGCCCCCCCCACGACCCTCCCTTCCCCCGCGATCCATACCCTGGACCCCCCTTCCCTTTCGATCCTTCCCCTTTGTAACCCCGGTCCCTTGCATCCCCCACCCCAGTAACTCAGTTCCCCAAAGATTTCCCCACGAACCTTCCCCCCACTTCCCCAGTGATCCTCCTTCACCAGAGATCCCCGTTCCCTCCGTGACAGACTAAGTGGAAACATTTTCCAGTTCGTCACGACCTCTGAGTGACGTCACATCCCCCACGATAACGTCACAATAGCGAGGGGGGAGTCGCTCCTCTTTAACACGTGGGCCACGAGTTAGAGAGTGTGGGGGGAGGGGGTGCAACCAGCTGCAGTCCCGCTGCCTGGCCCTCCTGCCTGGAACTCTGCTGCCTGGCTCTCCTGCCTGGATCTCTGCTGCCTGGCCCTCCTACCTGGATCTCTGCTGCCTGACCCTCCTCCCTGGATCTCTTCTGCCTGGCCCTCCTGCCTGGATCTCTGCTGCCTGGCCCTCCTGCATAGATCTCTGCTGCCTGGCCCTTCTGCCTGCAACTCTGCTGCCTGGCCCTCCTGCCTGGATCTCTGCTGCCTGGCCCTCCTGCCTGGACCTCCTGCCTGGATCTCCTGCCTGGATCTCTGCTGCCTGGCCCTCCTACCTGGAACTCTGCTGTCTGGCATTCCTGACTGAATCTCTGCTGCCTAACCCTCCTGCCTGGATCTCTGCTGTCCGGCCCTCCTGCCTGGATCTCTGCTGCCTGGGTCTCTGCTGCCTGACTCTCCTGCCTGTATCTCGGATTGCCTGGCCCTCCTGCCTGGATCTCTGCTGCCTGGCCCTCCTGCCTGGATCTCTGCTGCCTGGCCCTCCTGCCTGGATCTCTGCTGCCTGGCCCTCCTGCCTGGATCTCTGCTGCTTGGTCCTCCTGCCTGGATCTCTGCTGCCTGACTCTCCTGCCTGAATCTCTGCTGCTTGGTTCTTCTTTTTGGATCTCTGCTGCTTGGGCCTCCTACCTGGATCTCTGCTGCCTGGTTCTCCTGCCTGGATCTCTCCTGCCTGGCCTTCCTACCTGGATCTCTGCTGCCTGGCCCTCCTGCCTGGATCTCTGCTGCCTGGCTGTCCTGCCTGGATCTCTGCTGCCCGGCCCTTTTACCTGGATCTCTGCTGCCTGGCTCTCCTGCCTGGATCTCTGCTGCCTGGCTCTCCTGCCTGGATCTCTGCTGCCTGGCCCTCCTACCTGGATCTCTGCTGCCTGGCCCTCGTACCTGGATCTCTGCTGCCTGGCCCTCCTGCCTGGATCTCTGATGCTAGGCCCTCCTGGCTGGATCTCTGCTGCCTAGCCCTCCTGCCTGGATCTCTGCTACCTGGCCCTCCTGCCTGGATCTCTGCTGCCTGGCTCCCCTACCTGGATCTCTGCTGCCTGACCCTCCTTCCTGGATCTCTGCTGCCTGGCCCTCCTGCCTGGCCCTCCTGCCTAGATTTCTGCTGCCTGACCCTTCTGGCTGAATCTCTGCTGCCTGGCTCTCCTGCCTGGATCTCTGCTGCCTGGTTCTCCTGCTTTGATCTCTGCTGCCTGGCCCTCCTGCATGGATCTCTGCTACCTGGCCCTCCTGCCTGGATCTCTGCTGCCTGGCTCTCCTACCTGGATCTCTGCTGCCTGGATCTCTGCTGCCTGACCCTCCTTCCTGGATCTCTGCTGCCTGACCCTCCTGCCTGGCCCTCCTGCCTAGATTTCTGCTGCCTGACCCTTCTGGCTGAATCTCTGCTGCCTGGCTCTCCTGCCTGGATCTCTGCTGCCTGGCTCTCCTGCTTGGATCTCTGCTGCCTCTCTCTTCTGCCTGGATCTCTCCTGCCTGGCCTTCCTGCCTGGATCTCTGATGCCTGGCACTCCTGCCTGGATCTCTGCTGCCTGGCCTTCCTACCTGGATCTCTGCTGCCTGGCCCTTCTGCCTGGATCTCTGCTGCCTGGTTCTTCTGCCTGGATCTCTGCTGCCTGGCCCTTTTGCCTGGATCTCTGCTGCCTGGCCCTCTTACCTGAATCTCTGCTGCCTGGCTCTTCTGCCTGCATCTCTGCTGCCTGGCCCTCCTACCTGGATCTCTGCTGCCTGGCCCTTCTGCCTGGATCTCTGATGCTTGGCCCTCCTGCCTGGATCTCTGGTACCTGGCCCTCCTGCCTGGATCTCTGCTGCCTGGCTCTCCTACCTGGATCTCTGCTGCCTGACCCTCCTTCCTGGATCTTTGCTGCCTGGCCCTCCTGTCTGGATCTCTGCTGACTGGCCCTCCTGGCTGGATCTCTGCTGCCTGGCTCTCCTGCCTGGATCTCTGCTTCCTGGCTCTCCTGCTTGGATCTCTGCTGCCTGGCCCTCCAACCTGGATCTCTGCTGCCTGGCTCTCCTGCCTGGATCTCTCCTGCCTGGCCTTCCTGCCTGGATCTCTGCTGCCTTTCCCTCCTGCCTGGATCTCTGCTGCCTGGCCCTCCTGCCTGAATCTCTGCTGCCTGGCTCTTCTGCCTTGATCTCTGCTGCCTGGCCCTTTTGCCTGGATCTCTGCTGCCTGGCCCTACTGCCTGGATCTCTGCTGCCTGGCTTTCCTGCCTGGATCTCTGCTGCCTGGCCCTCCTTCCTGGATCTCTGCTGCCTGGCCCTCCTGCCTGGATCTCTGATGCTTGGCCCTCCTGCCTGGATCTCTGCTGCCTGGCCTTCCTACCTGGATCTCTGCTACCTGGCCCTCCTGCCTGGATCTCTGCTGCCTGGCTCTTCTGCCTTGATCTCTGCTGTTTGGGCCTTTTGCCTGGATCTCTGCTGCCTGGCCCTCCTGCCTGGATCTCTGCTGCCTGGCCCTTCTGCCTGAATCTCTGCTGCCTGGCTCTCCTGCCTGGATCTCTGCTACCTGACCCTCCTGCCTGGATGTCTGTTGCCTGGCCCTCCTACCTGGATCTCTGCTGCCTGGCTCTCCTGCCTGGATCTCTGCTGCCTGACCCTCCTGCCTGGATCTCTGCTGCCTGGCCCTCCTGCCTGCATCTCTGCTGTCTGGCCCTCCTGCCTGGATCTCTGCTGCCTGGCCCACCTACCTGGATCTTTGCTGCCTGGCCCTCCTGCCTGCATCTCTGCTGCCTGGCCCTCCTACTTGGATCTCTGCTGCCTGGCCCTCCTTCCTGGATCTCTTCTGCCTGGCCCTCCTGCCTGGATCTCTGCGGCCTGGCCCTCCCACCTGGATCTCTGCTGCTTGGCTCCCCTGCCTGGCTCCCCCATCTGGATCTCTGATGCTTGGCCCTCCTGCCTGGATCTCTGCTGCCTGGCCCTCCCACCTGGATCTCTGCTGTCTGGCCCTCCTGCCTGGATCTCTGCTGCCTGGTCCTCCCACCTGGATCTCTGCTGCCTGGCTCTCCCACCTGGATCTCTTCTGCCTGGCCCTCCTGCCTGGATGTCTGCTGCCTGGCCCTCCCACCTGGATCTCTTCTGCCTGGCCCTCCTGCCTGGATCTCTGCTGCCTGGCCCTCCCACCTGGATCTCTGCTGCCTAGCCCTCCTGCCTGGATCTCTGCTGCCTGGCCCTCCCACCTGAATCTCTGCTGCCTGGCCATCCTGCCTGGATCTCTGCTGCCTGGTCCTCCCACCTGGATCTCTGCTGCCTGGCCCTCCCACCTGGATCTCTTCTGCCTGGCCATCCTGCCTGGATCTCTGCTGCCTGGCCCTCCCACCTGGATCTCTTCTGCCTGGCCCTCCTGCCTGGATCTCTGCTGCCTAGTCCTCCCACCTGGATCTCTGCTGCCTGGTCCTCCCACCTGGATCTCTGCTGCCTGGCTCTCCCACCTGGATCTCTGCTGCCTCACCCTCCCACCTGGATCTCTGCTGCCTCACCCTCCCACCTGGATCTCTGCTGCCTCACCCTCCCACCCGGATCTCTGCTGCTTGGAACTCTGCCCAAGTTATTTCAGGTTTAAGGTGTCCTTTTGTTCTCGTCTTAAGGTTTATCTACTTTGTTATGTATAAAACAGAGCAACACTACTGCTTGACGAGGTTAAACAGACTTCATTATGGCTCTTCAAAGTAAGATGTTGAAGTATTCAGTTTGCTTTATACAAGCCCAGACTGGTACATGTGCAGGAAGGTGTGGCACTCTAACTGGGCCACTCTGGGCTTCTTTACTTCTTGTTACTGCTGCCGGTGCTACTACATTAATGTTCACATACAATATAGTACAGTACATAACATGTACATCGATATAGATCCAATCACACATCATCAGGAGCTTTCGGTGTTGCAGAAAAAATTATAAAATCCGAGCAAACTCGTTCAGAGTGAGCGTTTTTACTAGCGTTCTAGCAACAACGTTCACTCTTGAACGTGTTTGCTCACATTTCATCATCTTTTCTGCAACATTGCAAACTCCTCAAGTGTTGATTGCAAGACGAAAGGCCTAGAGCTATCTTTCAACTCCACCTGTTCTTGTTTTGCGCCCGCACTCTCTCTCTCTCTCTCTCTCTCTCTCTCTCTCTCTCTCTCTCTCTCTCTCTCTCTCTCTCTCTCTCTCTCTCTCTCTCTCTCTCTCTCTCTCTCTCTCTCTCTCTCACAGTGAAGAGGCGGGGCCAGGAGCTATGACTCGACCCCTGCAACCACAAATAGCTGAACACACACACACACACACACACACACACACACACACACACACACACACAGGCCCATACTGGAGTATGCAGCACCAGTCTGGAACCCACACCTGGTCAAGCACCTCAAGAAGTTAGAGAAAGTACAAAGGTTTGCAACAAGGCTAGTCCCAGAGCTCAGGGGAATGTCGTACTAGGAAAGGTTGAGGGAAATCGGACTGACGACACTGGAGGACAGAAGGGTCAGGGGAGACATGATAACGACATACAAGATACTGCGGGGAATAGACAAGGTGGACAGAGATAGGATGTTCCAGAGAGGGGACACAGAAACAAGGGGTCACAACTGGAAGCTGAAGACTCAGACGAGTCACAGGGACGTTAGGAAGTATTTCTTCAGTCATAGAGTCGTCAGGAAGTGGAATAGCCTAGCAAGTGAAGTAGTGGGGGCAGGAACCATACTTAGTTTTAAGAAGAGGTATGACAAAGCTCAGGAAGCAGAGAGGGAGAGGACCTAGAAGCGATCAGTGAAGAGGCGGGGCCAGGAGCTGAGTCTCGACCCCTGCAACCACAATTAGGTGAGTACACACGCACACGATAAGTGTTAGAGTGCTATTGATAAGGTTTAGAATTACTGGTATTACTGCCGGTATTTATTAGCAGTGTGAATACTTAGAAGTGGGAGCACACACACATACACACGCATCCACACATGTGAGGAGCTAAACGGGAGATTTAAGGAAGTTTTTACAGTAGAGACAGGAAGGGCTCTGGGAAAACAACACAGAAGGGAACATTAAGAGGGAATATACCAGCAAGTGTTGAATGACATACGATCAACTGAGGAGGAAGTGCAGAAGCTGCTAAGTGACCTTGATACCTCAAAGGCGATGGGACCGGACATCTCCCCGTGTGTCCTTAGAGAAGGAGCAGAGATGCTGTGCGTGCCCCTAACCACAATCTTCAACACATCCCTTGAAACTGGGCAACTACCTGAGAAATGGAAGACAGCAAATGTAGTCCCCATATTTAAGAAAGGAAACAGAAACGAGGCACTAAACTACAGACCTGTGTCTCTGACATGTATGGTATGCAAAGTCATGGAGAAGATTATCAGGAGGAGAGTGGTGGAACACCTGGAACGGAACAAGATTATAAATGAAAACCAGCATAGGTTCATGGAAGGTAAATCCTGTGTCACAAACTTCTGGAGTTTTATGACAAGGTAACAGAAGTAAGACACGAGAGAGAGGGGTGGGTTGATTGCATTTTCCTGGACTGCAGGAAGGCCTTTGATGCAGTTCCTCACAAGAGATTAGTGCAGAAGCTGGAGGATCAAGCGCATATAATAGGGAGGGCACTGCAATGGATCAGGGAATACCTGACAGGGAGGCAACATTGAGTCATGGTACGTGAAGAGGTATCACAGTGGGCGCCTCTGACGAGCGGGGTCCCACAGGGGTCAGTTCTAGGACCAGTGCTATTTTTGATACATACGAACGACATGATGGAAGGAATAGACTCTGAAGTGTCCCTATTCGCAGATGATGTGAAGCTGATGAGAAGAATTAAATCGAATGAGGATGAGGCAGGACTGCAAAGAGACCTGGACAGGCTGGACACATGGTCCAGGAACTGGCTTCTCGAATTCAACCCTGCCAAATGCAAAGTCATGAAGATTGGGGAGGGGCAAAGAAGACCGCAGACAGAGTATAGGCTAGGTGGACAAAGACTACAGACCTCACTCAGGGAGAAAGCTCTTGGGGTGACCATAACACCGAGCACGTCACCGGAGGCACACAACCAAATAACTGCTGCAGCATACGGGTGCCTGGCAAACCTGAGAATAGCGTTCTGATACCTTAATAAGGAATCGTTCAAGACACTGTACACTGTGTATGTTAGGCCCATACTGGAGTATGCAGCACCAGTCTGGAACCCACACTTGGTCAAGCACGTCAAGATGTTAGAGAAAGTACAAAGGTTTGCAACAAGGCTAGTTCCAGAGCTCAGGGGAATGTCGTACGAGGAAAGATTGAGGGAAATAGGACTGACGACACTAGAGGGCAGAAGGGTCAGGGGAGACATGATAACGACATACAAGATACTTCGGGGAATAGAGAAGGTGGACAGAAACAGGATGTTCCAGAGAGGGGACACAGAAACAAGGGGTCACAATTGGAAGCTGAAGACTCAGACGAGTCACAGGGACGTTAGGAAGTATTTCTTCAGTCAGAGTCGTCATGAAGTGAAACAGTCTAGCAAGTGAAGCAGTGGAGGCAGGAACCATACATAGTTTTTAGAAGAGATTTGACAAAGCTCAGGAAGCAGAGAGGGAGAGGACCTAGTAGCGATCAGTGAAGAGGCGGGGCCAGGAGCTGAGTCTCGACATCTGCAACCACAATTAGGTGAGTACAATTAGGTGAGTACACACACACACACACACACTCACGGATGGATTAACGAATAAATATGAGGAATGGCAAGAAAGAAACAATGAGAAGTCCCCAGACATCATAGCAGTTACAGAAACAAAACTCACGGAGACAATAACAGATGCAATCTTCCCACCAGGATACCAGATCATGAGGAAAGATAGAAGGGGAGGAGGGGATGCTCTGCTCGTAAAAAGCCGATGGAAATTCGAGAAAAGGGGAGGCATAGACGAGACAGGAGAAAGGGACTACATAGTAGGTACACTTCAGTCTGGGGAGATAAGAGATAAGATAAGATTTCGTTCAGATTTTTAACCCCGGAGGGTTAGCCACCCAGGATAACCCAAGAAAGTCAGTGCATCATCGAGGACTATCTAACTTATTTCCATTGGGGTCCTTAATCTTGTCCCCCAGGATGCGACCCACACCAGTCGACTAACACCCAGGTACCTATTTGCTGCTAGGTGAACAGGACAACCGGTGTAAGGAAACGTGTCGAAATGTTTCCACCCGCCGGGAATCGAACCCGGGCCCTCCGTGTGTGAAGCGGGAGCTTTAGCCACCAGGCCACCGGGAGCACAAGGTGGTCATTGCAGTGATGTATAATCCACCACAGAACTGCAGGAGGCCAAGAGAAGAATATGAAGAGAGCAACAGAGCAATAGTGGACACACTTGCTGAGGTGGCAAGAAGAGCTCACTCCAGCAGAGCAAAGTTGCTGGTTATGGGGAATTTCAACCACAGGGAGATTGACTGGGAAAACCTGGAGCCACATGGGGGTCCCGAAACATGGAGAGCCAAGATGTTGGATGTGGTGCTGGAAAACCTCATGCACCAACATGTTAAGAGAGCCATCACTCTGTATGACAACAGCAGCACTACCAGCTGCACCAGTGGACTGCTGAACAGAACCATCAACGTAAATAATTTGTGAGAGAGTGTGCTCTGTGACTAAGTTATCAGTGTTGCTATTTAAACCAAAATCGCAAGTTTTACCTATTCACCACGACACACACACACACACACACACACACACACACACACACACACACACACACACACACACACACACACACACACACACATATATATATATATATATATGTACATATATATATATTATGGGTCAAGTCTGCCGCCCTGACAGAAGTGCAAATCATTGATCCCGCTGACTCTGGGTTCCTCTGTACCACACTTAGTTCTAACGCCCTCTAAAGAGACTTGAAAGAATGGAAAGTAGAATCTTTTTTTGTGTGTGTTTTTTTTTTTAGTTTTTCTCTCCTCCTCTACGGCATCTAATAAAGTAAATTCTACCAGAATGTACACTCAATTTAATGTGGATGTGACGGGTACATCTTCACTAGTGACAACATTCTGTGGGACAATCACATCGTGGCTGGGTACAATGTTCCTAAAGGAGATTATCTACCCATTGTTCGTGAGTGCACACCTCCCAGGAGACTTTTAAGAGTTCCCATCTATGCGACTGGCACTTGGGTTTAGCGCTTAGTAATGGTTATAATAATTCGACTGGCACTCCCTTTCTCCCACAGTAGCTTTCCACCTTGCTGCCTCTGTTTATGCTGAATAAGAGTGTATTTGTAGCAAGATGATAAACAATTAATTTGTTCGACAAGGTCTTATATGCCACACCTTGAAACTTGCAGCTCAGGAACAGTGAAGTCAACAAGAGAAGCCTTTCTTCAGCCCATAAACCTGCAAAGAGAAAATCTTAATCTTCTTGCATCGGGACTGATAATCGTGATAGTGGCTCTAATGGAATCTCATTATATCCACGAAATAACGACAAAAGGTTGCCATGGGACTATACACGCATAGCTATTCTAAAATCTTCACCAAAATTGGTATTGATCAGTAAGACCATGTTGCTTTTCAAGGAAATTCAAGCAATAGAAGTTGAGGGACATTGAGGACCAGCAGCCTCTGTCCCGGTAAAATCACTAACTAGACTTGTTGGAAAATTTGATTAATTTTTCCTCAAAGAATTGGGCTTAAAAGACCTTCATTTTATACATTTATTTGATACCTACATAATTTTTTTTAGGATTATATAACATACAAATTTATACACAGTATATCAGTATTTAAGTAGGTTTGTGGATGCCATCCAGCTCTTGAGAGGCCGAGCGTAGATCAAGGAAGAAGTAGGCATTTTGCGTCTGGACTGCGACACTCGACTGAGTGAGAATTATACTCTAAATACTCTTTAAAAATAGTGAGAGCTTGAAGAAACACATGTCAATATTGTTGAAGTTTTAATTACAATAATAACACTTCACGGTTATTTATGACTTTAAGGTTCGTAGTTCACTGATGAAGAAACACACACACACACACACACACACACACACACACACACACACACACACACACACACACACACACACACACACACACACACACACACACACACAGGAGCTAGGGCCAGGAGCTAGGACTCGACCCCTGCAACATCAACTAGGTGAGTACACACAAACAAACACACACACACACACACACACACACACACACACACACACACACACACACACACACACACACACACACACACACACACACACACACACACACACACACAGGTTGAGGGAAATCGGCCTGACGACACTGGAGGACAGGAGGGTCAGGGGAGACATGATAACGACATATAAAATACTGCGCAGAATAGACAAGGTGGACAAAGACTGGATGTTCCAGAGATGGGACACAGAAACAAGAGGTCACAATTGGAAGTTGAAAACTCAGATGAATCAAAGGGATGTTAGGAAGTATTTCTTCAGTCATAGAGTAGTCAGGCCGTGGAATAGCCTAGAAAGTAACGTAGTGGAGGCGGGAACCATACATAGTTTTAAGACGAGGTTTGATAGAGCTCATGGAGCAGGGAGAAAGAGGACCTAGAAGCAATCAGTGAAGAGGCGGGGCCAGGAGCTATGACTCGACCCCTGCAACCACAACTAGGTGAGTACACACACACACAATAGGGACACCGCGTGCACGAGTCACAAGTTTAGTGCTTCGTGAATATATCCCTCAATGGAGGTTCCTTGACGCTGGTGAGGGGCTCTTGATCTAGGGAATTGGATCTGTTCTCTAGTTCGCTGGATTGAGCCTGAATCCCTTCCATTCCCCCCCTCCACAGGCGCTGTATACTCCTACGGGTTTAGCGCTCCCCCATGATTATAATAATAATAATCCGTGAATATAAGTGTTTTCGAGGGTTACCCAAGGGTACTGCAGGGGTCACTAAGTGTGTCAGGGTAGTGAACAATCCTTGAAGCTATTTACAAGTTGCCCTGAGCCACATAAGTGTGGGCAGAGCCACAATTTTATAAGTGAACTAGAAAGTGATATTTGGTGGAGCAAGTCAGAGTGGGTAGGCCTAGTGTGCTCCAGGCGACGTTGCCACATGTCACCCAAGAAAGATAATGAAGTGAAATAAATGTGTGACCAGTGAATGAAGTACAGCGAATAGGTTATATATCGACGAAACGAAAGTGGATATACGCAAGGATATCACAGCGAGTTGGACAATCTACAGGCCGCTACAGGCTGCATCGCAAGTATCTCACCTTCGGTGAGATACTTGCTCGGGTGTGAGTTCCAATTAGCCACCAAGCTGTTTGTGAACGGTCCAACTCTTCTAGTACGATAAAGAATAGGATATCAAGTATTAATAAGTAAGTAAGTAAGTAAGTTTATTCAGGTATACACAAATACAGTTACATAGAATTATCATACATAGCAGCATGTGTGTAGAGAACCTGGGATAACCCAAAAAAGTCAGACAGAGTGACTTATTTCCATTGGGGTCCTTTTACCTTATTATTATAATATAAAGGTTATAATATTTTCTTATTATTCTACAATGAAGATAACATCTTATTATCATACTAAAAAGACTATCTACTACACCAAGGTCATTAAGACTATCTACAATACGAGGGTCATTACTAGGAATATGGTAAAATTTACACGTATGTCAGCTAAAAAATAGAAAATCATTCCCCTCCCTTTCTGTAGCTACATTCATCAGACACCTTTTGGCACTCTTCTTGAACTGGTTCATGCTATGACTGGCTTTGACATGTGCGGGCAGTCTGTTCCATTCCTTTATTGCTGTACAATAAAAGGTGTTTGAAGCCTGGCCACTGACTGTGGGTACTACAAAGTTGTGCTCTCTCCCCCTAGTACTATGATTGCTTTGGTTCCCAACCTTGACAAAATTGACAGCAAGATATTCTGGACATTGTTTGTGAGCAATTTTATAAACATGATTCAGCTTCAGTTGTTTTACTCTGTCTTCAACATTCAGCATATTCAATATCGTATGTATGTATAATGTTCGCCAAGACCGTAGTCCTGGCACGGGTCTCAATCTTGCGATGACCCGTCTCTGGCTCCTGATGGAGAAAGGTTTCTACAATGATGCGACGTATGTTGCTCAAGCACGCTTCTGGTCAGTTCAACTGGTTCATCTCATAAGCGACAACACCATATGTACTCCTAACTATGGACACTAGCGAGGAGGAGGATATGTCGTTATCATAGGTAACAGCTTGTCTGGTTCGTTGACTCCATGGTACACTAGTGTGGCCGCAGTCATCTCTGGGTCCTCTTCGGGAGGGAATATCACTCCTAGTTGCCTGCGGAGTGTCTCAGTAACTTCGCACTCCAGAAGATAGTGTGTTAGGGGCCGCTGGACAACGTGCTGACAGTACTGGCACATCTCCTCCTCAGCCTTGTCTACCATCATCTTGGCTGTGGGAAAGCCCAAACGAAGCCGATGGATGGCGGTACACTGTGCTCTGGACCAGCTTCTATCATATGGAGGGGGTTCTCCCTCAGTCGCTGCTCGGTACCACTGTTGAGATGGGGTATCACCTAAGACCTCCCCCATAAGTTTTGTGGCTCTGGCAGCCACCAGTTTGGTCTGTCGTAGGCTGATTGAGACAGTAATCCCAACATGTGGATAGTCTGTTGCTGCCTTGGCTGCATCATCTGCTGCCTCATTTCCCCGGATGCCAGCATGGCTGGGGATCCAGTTCAATGTCGATCTGTTACCCTGAACTTCTAAGGCTGTCATTATGCTCAGGATCGATGTGATGAGGTGAACATTGTCCTGTAGTTGAGGATGGGAGAGGGCATTGATTGCAGAGGTGGAATCAACATGTATGACAGGTCGGAGTCGATGTTGTAGGGCATGTGACAATGCCTGCTGAATCGCCACCAGCTCAGCTTGAAGGATCGTGCAGTGGTCAGGGAGTCGCCAGCCTTGTGTGTGACCATTGTGGTACAGTCCAGCTGCTGCTCTCTTCCTGTCAGGGTCGACAGAACCATCTGTGAAATACACTGCACATGTGCCTCCCTCTGCCAGTGCCATGTTTGTCTCAGCATGATTGCTGAGGGTGTCTTGACTGCAGAGACGCTTAGAGATGGGTAGCTGCATGATGCAAACATCGGCTGGATCTGGGCGCCAGGGAGGTGGTGGATGGTACCCAGCAACAGGAAGGTCACAACTCTTCTCAAGGAGTAGTTGTATAGGCAGCAGCTTCCGTCCAGCAGCACAAAACGAACGAATCCAGGAGTAGTCCGTGAAGAGTGTGGGATCTTGTGTCATGGTTGTTAATATCCGTCTCCTTAGTGGGGTACCTTGCTGCTGGTGCAGAATCGTGGCCACTTTGCAGGCGTTTATGTATCTTACTCTGTCAGCCAAGGAAGGAAGCCGGGCCTCAGATCTGAGACATACTGTGTTGGTCCAGATGGGGGTCCCAAGCATAGTTCTTATCGCCTGATTGTGTACGACCTCCACCCTTTGCCTGCTCTGCGGGAAGAGATAAGCTAACGCCGGTGCACCATAGTCAATGAGCGAGCGTATAGCTTGTATATAGTACAAGTGAAGTACATCTTTGCTTGCCCCTGCACGGTGCCTCGTCATGGCTCTCATGGCGTTGAGTCTGAGTAGAACACGTGACCTGACATACTCGGCCTGTTTCTGAAAGGTCAGCTTTTTATCAATGTAGATTCCCAAGTACAGGTAGGAGCCTGTCCACTCAAGTTCTATATCCTGAATACGTAATCTATTCACAGGATCTGGTCCCTTGAACATCATTGCAAGAGATTTTTCGGCCGAGATCTTGAGGCCTAGTTCCTTGCAAGACTGCGTAATTAGGTCCAAAGCTCTCTGAGCCTTTCGTTCTAAATTGCCTTTCCCATTCACTACAAGTGCAAGATCATCAGCATAGCTGAGGAGCTGTGTACCACTATGAAAGGGAAGGCTCACAAGTTCCTGCATAAGGATGTTAAACAGGGTAGGACTGAGCACATCTCCTTGTGGTGTACAGTTTTCCAGGGTTTTAAAGGAAGAGTAGTGTCCCTGAAAGCTGACACAGGCCTGCCTGCCCCTAAGGTAGGACTCTATCCAGGCCAGGAGGCGTCCTTTGATTCCCTTCTGAGCTAGTATTGCCAGAATTGCTGTGAGGCTGGCTAGCTCAAATGCCTTCTCAAGGTCGAGGTAGACGACGATACTAGGTTTTTTGTTACTATCAGCAATCTGGCTTAGTAGAGTGGTTATGCACTCTGCTGTACCCACTCCTTTGGTGAAGCCAAATATGTGATGATGAGAGGTTCCAAGTTTCCATAGGAGGTGGTTTAAAACCATCCTCTCAGCAGTCTTGGCTAAGCAGCTGGTCAGCGATATGGGTCTCATACTGCCTGGGTCCTTGGGCTTTGGAATTGGTATGATGGTAGCTTTCTTCCAAGCTGCTAGGAGTGTCCTGGCCCTCCACGACTTGTTAATGACGTCTAGTATGGCCTCCCATCCACTCTGCCCAGCCCGTGCAATCATGGAGTACGTAACACCATCGATGCCCGGGGCAGTGTCACCTGTGTTCTTAATGGCACGTCGGAGTTCCAAATCCGTGAGGTCTTCATCAGTCACATCTTCCGACTCACATGCAGCTTGTATCGTTAGCTGGCGCTGTGGCAGAAGATCCGTCTGTATATTCCGCATGTCCTGTGGGAGCTGAGTGGAGGCTCCCCTGGAAGTGAAAAGCTCCACTAGTTTCTCAGCTTCCTGGGATGGGTTCGGGTGTGCTGGTGGCCTCGGCTTGCTCTTGCCAGTTGCTATGTTGAGCTTGCCCCATATCTCAGATAAGGTGGTGTGATGCCCGAATGTTGAGCACCACTCCAGCCATTTCTCAGTTTTTACTCTGAGAGAGACTCTGCGGGCATGCTGCACAATGGCTCTCAGAGTATTCCTGTTCTCTGCCGTAGGGTTACGCCTGTATAGTTTCCTAAAAGAGTTGATGCGGTGGTTCTGCTCCCGAACCTCGTCGTTGTAGAACCACGTCTCTTTTGTGACTGCATCCTGCGGACTTCTTTGGAATTGCGCACTCTGCTGCCTGGATGAGAACAGTGATTAGCTCCTGTTCAGCCGTATCACAGTCTTCAGATAGAGAGTATGTGGACCACCAGTCATGAAGATAATTCTGGAACACCTTCCAGTTGGCCTCGTTACGTCCCATCTAGGAGGCAGCACAACTGTGGGAGGCCTGTTGATGTTGAAGGTGGTGATCACTGCAAAGTGGTCACTGACAAGGTGAGGATGAGTTTCCCATGTGGCTCCTGCTGTGAGTTGTCTTGACCCAAAGGTAAGGTCGAGGCAGCCACCCAACAGGTGTGTGGGGTCTCCATTGTTTAGCAACTTTACCTCTGGAATATCGTGTAGGAGCATTGTTATGTGTCTGCCAGCAGCATTGGTTGCTGAGTGAGAGTGCAACATTGGGTGATGTGCGTTGAAATCTCCACCCACAATAATACACTCAGTGCATGCTAGTGCAATGTCGAGGGTGTGTCTTGGGTTCTTGTAGATGTTATAGATGGTAATGGGCACCCCAGGTATGTGCACAAGGATGGCCGGCCTGTATCTCGACATCCTCCCCACAGTCCACAGGGTTGGCTATAACCTCGTGAGGTATTGTATTGGATAGAAATACAGCTGTGTCTCTGCAGTGAACTCCCGGGTCCATGTGTCGAAAATACCCAGCAAAGCCGGGTAGTCTTGGGCACATAGTCAGGACAGTCAGAGTTTCTCGTAGCAAGACGATGTCAATCCAATCCCGAATTACTGCCTCCAGCAAGAGGTGCTGTTTGCCCCTCAGGCCCTGAATGTTCCATTGTAGGACCTTGAGGGTGTGATTTGGTACCGAGGTTATTCCACCGCTGTTGTTTCCTGAGCTGGAGACTGAGTCCTGCCCGCTCTGAGAACCTGCAAATTCATGGCATCCACTTTCTCCTCCTCGGTCAGTAAGCGCACTCAGGAGTGTATTGACCATCTGCCGGAATGCGCTCTGTTGTTCCGTGGAGTTGATTGTGTTGCAAATAAGATCCGTGAACACCTTGATGAGTGCTACGAGATCCTCCCTGGTGAGGGCCTGCTTTGGGGTTTGGTTCGAAACAGTGGATATTATCTGGGCTGTTGTGGTCTGTAGGGACTGCTGAGGGTTGGATTTCTTTATTGTATGCACCGTGGTCTGTTGCTGTATACCAGGTTGGGTAGCCGGGATCTGCTGGTAAGGTGCCAGTTGAGTCTGCAAAGTGCCTGCGTTGTCGTGCTGTGGCCGGTGGGGGCTCGTTTAGTACCACCTGCTGATCGCATTGACCAGATGCACCCTGTTGACGCCTCCTGTTCCTCTTGTTTCTGTTTCTTCGTTGAGGTAGGGGTGCAGGAGGTTCTTGACCTTGACGCCTGGTTGAGGCTTCGAGGGTTGGGAATTCCTGGGCATTGACTTGGGTTAGCTGCTGAGAGATCTGCAGTATGGCAGCATTCTCTGCACCCATCGTTTGCTGAGAGTGATGATCCGTCGTAGCCTGTTGCCGAGTTTTTGGCGTCTTCCAGACTCCTTGAATTCTGGCGAGCCTCTCGGGGCATCGAGGATTCCAGGCATGGTGTTTCTGCCTGCAGCTCGGGCATTGTGGGGTGGGTAGCGAT
The DNA here is from genome assembly GCF_038502225.1 of Cherax quadricarinatus. Classification (NCBI taxonomy): domain Eukaryota; kingdom Metazoa; phylum Arthropoda; class Malacostraca; order Decapoda; family Parastacidae; genus Cherax; species Cherax quadricarinatus. The sequence goes on from NC_091297.1 coordinate 47,803,709, forward strand.
GCATTTTTCAGCTTGGTGATGCATTCCTCGGTAGGGTGGTGCTGGCTGCAGACACCGCAGATTACTCTGTTCGGACAGAGTGCACCCAGGTGTCCATAACGCTGACACTTAAAACAGCGAACTGGTTCTGCTGTGAAGGTCTTGACATCGTACTTGCCCCAAGAACCGAGGTCCAGCTGGGATGGCAGTGGTCCTACATGCTGAATGAGGACCTGTCGGGTTGGTGCATTGCCTGCCGTCTTTGCCTTGAGACGTTGAGCTGACACCACACTGGGGTGAGCTGCTACTGCCTCGATGGGCATCATCAGCGGGTATCGCATCACTACACCCTTGGTGATTTTCTGCCGAGAGTCTAGTTTCTCCAGGGTGAATGAGCGATCTGTCTCCATGACTCTCTTCAAGGTGGTATACATTTCCTTGTTGAGAGGAGTCAATATTTATTCTCCCCTCAAGTTGAACCATATCTTGAGCTTCAGGTTGTGTCGTGATTCCAGGTATGAAACAACGCCATAGTGGGTTCTGTTGAGCTGGTTTGCCTGCTCCTTGGACGGACGGCACTTCTTCTTGTTGTCCACAGTGTTCCATCCCTCTTGGTTTTCGGGGGTTGGGGTGTTTATTTCCTCCCCTGTTTCTATTGTCGCTGGCTCCATGGTTGGAGCTGTCAGATCTGCTACAATGTGAGCAGGATCTTCCTCTTCCTCTCGCAACTTCTTCACTAGAATTGTGCCCCACATTTCCAAATCCGAGTCCTCCATCGTGTTCATTGAGCATCATGGCCTCTTCTTTTCGGCAGAAGCCATGCGCCTATCTTGTGATAAGGTAGTGAACTCCGTGAACTGAGTGTGTGTGTACGTAATAATTCAATATCGAATAGCAATTGGTAATTTATAGTAGAACAGGGTGAGCAGACAGGTGAAGCATAGAAGACATAAGCTAGTAGGCAGGTGTGGGTCAGGTCAGGTGGGTGTGGGTCAGGTCAGGTAGAGCACTGTATACTATGTGTCACATGCAAACCACACTCATACACCATAACACACAAATCTCACCCACTACTTTTCACACAATAAACCCACACTCATAGTTCCACACACACACACACATTCACACCCACACATTCCCACATATACAGACCCACACACACTCTCCCCATGCACCCTCCCCCCACCTTTGCCACGCCCTCCCATGATCCATCCTCTCTCTCTCACCCTCCTCCTCCCCCCTCCTCTCCCTCTCCCATTCTTTCTTCACCTTTGCCTCTCCCTCCTCCTCTCTCTCCCCATATTCCCCTCTCTTTCCCCCTCCACCTCTCTCCCATTTTGCCACTGTCTCCAGCTTCCTCCTCTCCCTCCCTCCCCTCCCCCACAAACACATCACAAAACAACTACACAGAAATACATCGTTTTTCATTCTGTGGCAACCAAAAAAAAGTGAGTTGCCAGAGACCAGGACGGAAAACAAGGAGACTGGAGGATGAGTCTGCGAAGGAAGATTGGGTAGCAGAGCTCATAAAAAGGGAACAGGAGTGGAGAAGTAAGCTAGAAGAGCTTAGCATGAAAATGAAGGAGAGGATAGCTACAGAGAGCAGGAAGTAAGAGATGCAAGTCACAGCAGCAGAGGCTAAGATACAGAGATTAGAAGAGGAACTGAAAAATCTGAAACAGCCTAAAGAATTAAAGAGCAATGTGGGTATGACATCAAAAATTGCTACAGTCAGTCACAAACAAGGGGACTGTAGGGAGCGAACCCCTCAAGGAAGGTTCCTTGATGTTGGTGAGGGGCTCTTGATTTAGGGAATTGGATCTGTGCTCCAGTTCCCCGAATTAAGCCTGAATGCCTTCCACATCCCCCCTTCCCAGGCGCTGTATAATCCTCCGGGTTTAGCGCTTCCCCCTTGATTATAATAATAATAATGTAGGGAGCGAAGGAGTGAAACTATGCAGAGGCCCTATCAGACCAGTGTGGAACCTGAGAAAAAAAAAGGATCACATCAGGAACAATAGAGGGGACTGTAGAAAATGAAAGAGCTAAGCTATATGTAGAGGCCCTAACAGATCACAGCAGTGCCAAGGGAAAATGACAGACCACTGGGCCCAGGGACAGGGATAGTGAAGAGATTGAAGAAAGGAAAGATGAAATGGAGGCAACTAAATCGAATCAGGGGTACATAGGGATATGCAGTGGGAGAATGAGAAGGAAAGATCAGTTTTTGTTTATGGGCTCCAGGAAGTTGAAGGGGAAACTTACAAAGCAAGAAGACAAGGGGAGCAAAAAGTGATTAAAAACATCATGGAAGTAATAGGAGATGGTGACATGACCCAGCTGGCAAATTTTTTGAGAATAAGGAGCTTTGCAAGAGGAAGACATTGGCCAGTCAAAGTTATTTTCAAGGCAGAATCGGCTCAAAACAGGATCCTGCAGGAGAAAGCAAGACTAAGGGACATGTTGGCATATCAGCGGGTGTATCTTGACTGCGACAGAACACAGGAAGAAAGGCAGAAATTGAGAGAGAGTACAAAGATGAAAGGAGGAAAGAGAAGTGAAGATGGAATTGGACAGGAAAACCCAGACTCAGGAGGAAGTTAAAATACAACCTCCCTCACAACCACCTAGAGAAGCTACCCAACCAGGACAACCCCAATGCAACCAAACATTCTAATACAAAGCACACATGCCATACTCAGTGCCCCCACCCACCTCATTACAAACTCAACCTTCACAGCAACCACCCATAGTTCCTCATCAGGTTTCCCACTTCCCCAACCCCAACGTACCCCCCAGACCACAGTTTTAGAAAAATTGAAAGTTTGGTAAACAAATGCAGACGGAATGTCAAATAAATGTGAGGAGTGGCGTGAAAGAATCAAGAAGACATCCCCAGACATAATAGCACTCACAGAAACGAAACTCACAAGGATGATAACAGATGCAATCTTTCCATCTGGATATCAAATCCTCAGGAAAGATAGAGGGAGCAGAGGGAAAGGAGGAGTTGCATTGCACATTAAAAACCGGTGGGGATTTGAGGAAATGGAAGGCATGGGTGAAAGGAACTACAAAGTAGGAGCAATCCAGTCTGAGGCCAATAAGGTGGTAATTGCCGTAGTGTACAACCAGCCACAGAACTGCAGGAGGCCAAGAGAAGAATATGAGAGCGACAGAGCAATGGTAAACACACTAGATAAGGTGGCCAGAAGGGCTCACACTGGGAGAGCAAAGTTACTAGTTATGGGTGATTTCAATCACAAGGAGATTGACTGGGAAAACTTGGAGCCCCATGTGGGTCCTGAAACATGGAGAGACAAGATGATGGATGTGGTACTGGAAAACCTCATGCATCAACATGTTAAAGACACAACCAGAGAGAGAGAGAGGTGAGGATGATTCAGGAAGACTGGACCTAGCATGTACCTTGAGTAGTTCAGACATCAAGGATATCATGTGCAAAAGGCCCCTTGGACCTAGTGATCATGTGGTTCTGTGCTTTGACTACATAGTTGAGCTACAAGTGGAGAGGGTAGCAGGAATAGTATGGGAAAAACCAGACTACAAAAGGGGGGGGGGACTACACAGGTATTACCTGGAGTTTACCTGGAGAGAGTTCCGGGGGTCAACGCCCCCGCGGCCCGGTCTGTGACCAGGCCTCCTGGTGGATCAGAGCCTGATCAACCAGGCTGTTACTGTTGGCTGCACGCAAACCAACGTACGAGCCACAGCCCGGCTGGTCAGGAACCGACTTTAGGTGCTTGTCCAGTGCCAGCTTGAAGACTGCCAGGGGTCTATTGGTAATCCCCCTTATGTATGCTGGGAGGCAGTTGAACAGTCTCGGGCCCCTGACACTAATTGTATGGTCTCTTAACGTGCTAGTGACACCCCTGCTTTTCATTGGGGGGATGTTACATCGTCTGCCAAGTCTTTTGCTTTCGTAGTGAGTGATTTTCGTGTGCAAGTTCGGTACTAGTCCCTCTAGGATTTTCCAGGTGTATACCTGGAGTTTACCTGGAGAGAGTTTCGGGGGTCAACGCCCCCGCGGCCCGGTCTGTGACCAGGCCTCCTGGTGGATCAGCGCCTGATCAACCAGGCTGTTGCTGCTGGCTGCACGCAAACCAACGTACGAGCCACAGCCCGGCTGATCAGGAACTGACTTTAGGTGCTTGTCCAGTGCCAGCTTGAAGACTGCCAGGGGTCTGTTGGTAATCCCCCTTTTGTGTGCTGGGAGGCAGTTGAACAGTCTCGGGCCCCTGACACTTATTGTATGGTCTCTTAACGTGCTAGTGACACCCCTGCTTTTCATTGGGGGGATGGTGCATCGTCTGCCAAGTCTTTTGCTTTCGTAGTGAGTGATTTTCGTGTGCAAGTTCGGTACTAGTCCCTCTAGGATTTTCCAGGTGTATATAATCATGTATCTCTCCCTCCTGCGTTCCAGGGAATACAGGTTTAGAAACCTCAAGCGCTCCCAGTAATTGAGGTGTTTTATCTCCGTTATGCGCGCCGTGAAAGTTCTCTGTACATTTTCTAGGTCGGCAATTTCACCTGCCTTGAAAGGTGCTGTTAGAGTGCAGCAATATTCCAGCCTAGATAGAACAAGTGACCTGAAGAGTGTCATCATGGGCTTGGCCTCCCTAGTTTTGAAGGTTCTCATTATCCATCCTGTCATTTTTCTAGCAGATGCGATTGATACAATGTTATGGTCCTTGAAGTTGAGATCCTCCGACATAATCACTCCCAGGTCTTTGACGTTGGTGTTTCGCTCTATTTTGTGGCCAGAATTTGTTTTGTACTCTGATGATGATTTAATTTCCTCATGTTTACCATATCTGAGTAATTGAAATTTCTCATCGTTGAACTTCATATTGTTTTCTGCAGCCCACTGAAAGATTTGGTTGATGTCCGCCTGGAGCCTTGCAGTGTCTGCAATGGAAGACACTGTCATGCAGATTCGGGTGTCATCTGCAAAGGAAGACACGGTGCTGTGGCTGACATCCTTGTCTATGTCGGATATGAGGATGAGGAACAAGATGGGAGCTAGTACTGTGCCTTGTGGAACAGAGCTTTTCACCGTAGCTGCCTCGGACTTTACTCTGTTGACGACTACTCTCTGTGTTCTGTTAGTGAGGAAACTATAGATCCATCGACCGACTTTTCCTGTTATTCCTTTAGCGCGCATTTTGTGCGCTATTACGCCATGGTCACACTTGTCGAAGGCTTTTGCAAAGTCTGTATATATTACATCTGCATTCTTTTTGTCTTCTAGTGCATTTAGGACCTTGTCGTAGTGATCCAGTATCTCTCCCGCCTGCGTTCCAGGGAATACAGGTTCAGTAACCTCAAGCGCTCCCAGTAATTGAGGTGTTTTATCTCCGTTATGCACGCCGTGAAGGTTCTCTGTACATTTTCTAGGTCAGCAATTTCACCTGCCTTGAAAGGTGCTGTTAGTGTGCAGCAATATTCCAGCCTAGATAGAACAAGTGACCTGAAGAGTGTCATCATGGGCTTGGCATCCCTAGTTTTGAAGGTTCTCATTATCCATCCTGTCATTTTTCTAGCAGATGCGATTGATACAATGTTATGGGCCTTGAAGGTGAGATCCTCCGACATGATCACTCCCAGGTCTTTGACGTTGGTGTTTCGCTCTATTTTGTGGCCAGAATTTGTTTTGTACTCTGATGAAGATTTAATTTGCTCGTGTTTGCCATATCTGAGTAATTGAAATTTCTCATCGTTAAACTTAATATTGTTTTCTGCAGCCCACTGAAAGATTTGGTTGATGTCCGCCTGGAGCCTTGCAGTGTCTGCAATGGAAGACACTGTCATGCAGATTCGGGTGTCATCTGCAAAGGAAGACACGGTGCTGTGGCTGACATCCTTGTCTATGTCAGATATGAGGATGAGGAACAAGATGGGAGCAAGTACTGTGCCTTGTGGAACAGAGCTTTTCACCATAGCTGCCTCGGACTTTACTCTGTTGACTACTACTCTCTCTGTTCTGTTAGTGAGGAAATTATAGATCCATCGACCGACTTTTGGCCCGGTGGTCTGGTGGCTAAAGCTCCCGCTTCACACACGGAGGGCCCGGGTTCGATTCTCGGCGGGTGGAAATTCCGACACGTTTCCTTACACCTATTGTCCTGTTCACCTAGCAGCAAATAGGTACCTGGGTGTTAGTCGACTGGTGTGGGTCACATCCTGGGGGACAAGATTAAGGACCCCAATGGAAATAAGTTAGACAGTCCTCGATGACGCACTGACTTTCTTGGGTTATCCTGGGTGGCTAACCCTCCGGGGTTAAAAATCCGAACGAAATCTTATCTTATCTTATCTTATCTTTTCCCGTTATTCCTTTGGCACGCATTTTGTGCGCTGTTACGCCATGGTCACACTTGTCGAAGGCTTTTGCAAAGTCTGTATATATTACATCTGCATTCTTTTTGTCTTCTAGTGCATCTAGGACCTTGTCGTAGTGATCCAATAGTTGAGAGGTATGAGGAACTTCCTGCAAAACATTCAGTGGGAGAGAATGAATTGGCAGGAATACCAGTAAAAGAAATGATGTACTATGTGAGAAAATGCAAGGAGGCAGAATGAGTCCTTGGTTCACCCAAAAGTGTAGGGAGGCAAGAACTAAGTGTGCTAGAGAATGAAAAAAGTACAGAAGACAAAGGACTAAGGAAAATAAAGAGATTAGCCGAAGAGCCAGAAACGAATATGCACAGATAAGAAAGGAGGCTCAGCGACAATACGAAAATGACGTAGCATTGAAAGTCAAGTCTGACCCGAAGCTGTTGTATAGCCACATCAGGAGGAAAACAATAGTCAAGGACCAGGTAATCAGGCTGAGGAAGGAAGGTGGGGAGTTCACAAGAAATGACCAAGAGGTATGTGAGGAGCTCAACATGAGATTTAAAGAAGTATTTACAATGGAGACAGGAAGGAATCAAGGAATTCAGAATAGGGAGGTACACCAACAAGTGCTGGATGAAATACACACAATCAAGGAGGAGGTGAAGAAGCTGCTATGTGAACTTCATACCTCAAAGGCGGTGGGACCAGACATCTCTCTTTGGGTCCTAAGAGAGGGAGCAGAGATGCTGTGTGTGCCACTTACAAAAATCTTCAACACATCCATTGAAACTGGGCAACTACCTGAGGTATGAAAGATGGCAAATGTAGTCCCAATTTTTAAGAAAGGAGATAGAGATGAGACACTAAACTACAGACCTGTGTCACTGACGTGTATAGTATGCAGAGTCATGGAAAAGATCATCAGGAGAAGAGTGGTGGAGCACCTAGAAAGACACAACCTTATAAACGACAACCAGAACTCTTTCAGGGAAGGAAAATTCTGTATCACAAACCTACTGGAGTTTTACGACAAGGTAACAGAAGTAAGACACGAGAGAGAGGGGGAAGGATAGACTGCATTTTCTTGGACTGCAAGAAGGCCTTCAACACAGTTCCTCACAAGAGGTTAATGCAAAAGCTAGAAGATCAGGCATGCATTACAGGAAGAACACTGCAATGGATCAGAGAGTATCTGACAGGGATGCATCAACGAGTCATGGTACATGACAAGGTGTCAGAGTGGGTGCCTGTGACGAGCGGGGTTCCACAGGGGTCAGTCCTAGGACCTGTGCTGTTTTTGGTATATGTGAATGACATAATGGAAGGGATAGACTAAGAAGTGTCCCTGTTTGCAGATGATGTGAAGTTAATGAGGAGAATTAAATCGGTCGAGGATCAGGCAGGACTACAAAGAGACCTGGACAGGCTGCAAGCCTGGTCCAGCGACTGGCTTTTTGAATTCCACCCCACCAAATGCAAAGTCATAAAGATTGGGAAAGGCCAAAGAAGACCACAGACAGAGCATAGACTAGGTAGCCAAAGACTGCAAACCTCACTCAAAGAAAAAGATCTTGGGGTGAGTATAATACTGAGCACATCCCCTGAGGTGCACGTCAGTCAGATTGTTGCAGCATACGGGCGTCTGGCAAACCTAAGAATAGCGGCTTTTTGAATTCCACCCCACCAAATGCAAAGTCATAAAGATTGGGAAAGAGCAAAGAAGACCACAGACAGAGCATAGACTAGGTAGCCAAAGACTGCAAACCTCACTCAAGGAAAAAGATCTTGGGGTGAGTATAATACTGAGCACATCCCCTGAGGTGCACGTCAGTCAGATTGTTGCAGCATACGGGCGTCTGGCAAACCTAAGAATAACGTTCCGATACTTCAGTATGGAATCGTTCAAGACTCTGTACACCATATACGTCCGGGCCATATTGGAGTATGCAGCACCAGTTTGGAATCCACACCTGGTCAAGCACTTCAAGAAATTGCAAAGATTTGCAACGAGACTAGTAACTTAGCTAAGGGGATTGTCCTACGGAGAAAGGTTAAGAGAAATCGGCCAGACGACACTGGAGGACATTAGGGTCAGGGGAGACATGATAACGACATAAAATACTGCGAGGAATTGACAGGGTGGACAAAGACAGGATGTTCCAGAGATGGGACACAGAAACAAGGAGACACTATTGGAAGTTGAATATTAGGAAGCATTTCTTCAGTCATAGAGTTGTCAGGAAATGGAGTAGCCTAGAAAGTGACGTAGTGGAGGCAGGAACCGTACATAGTTTTAACACGAGGTTTGATAAAGCTCAAGAAGCAGGGAGAGAGAGGACCTAGTAGCAATCTTACAGCACTGAATGCCCCTCAGAAGTTTGTTTCACAGTGACGCCGATTATATTACTTCCTCACAGGTTCACTGCTACTCTGCAACCAAACGAAATGGCGTATTGCAGAAAGGTACGAAGACAAAGATGCATGTCGCAGAGAAAGCTTTAACTGTGAAAAAGTTTCACTCTATACCTGAGGAGGGTTTTCGTGGGTCAACGCCCCCGCGTTGGATCAGGGTCAGACCCTGATCCACCTCGTGGTGGATCAGGGTCTGATCAACCAGGCTGTTACTGCTTGCTGCACGCAAACCGACATACGAACCACAGCACAGCTGATCAGTGCCTTCTTGAAGACAGCCAAAGGTCTATTGGTAATCCCCCCTTCTGTATGCTGGGAGGCAGTTGAGCAGTTTTTGGCCCCAGACACTTATTGTGTTGTCTCTCAGTGTACTCGTGACACCCCTGCTTTTCATTGGGGAAATGTTGCATCTCCTGCCGAGTCTTTTGTTTTCATAAGTAGTGATTTTCGTGTTCAAGTTTGGTACTAATCCCTCTGGAATTAGTGTATATTATCATGTAACTCTCTTGCCTGCGTTCCAGGGAATACAAACCAAGGGACTTCAACAATTCCCAGTAATTTAGGTGCCTTATCACACTTATGTGTGCCGTGAAAGTTCTTTATACACTCTCCAGGCCAGCAGTTTCTCCTGCCTTGAAGGGGGCAGTTAGTGTTCAGCAGTATTCCAGCCTAGAGAGAATAAGTAATTTGAAGAGAATCATCATGGGCTTGGCATCCCAAGTTTTGAAGGTTATCGTTATCCATCCTATCACATTCCTGGCAGATGAGGTAGATACATTGTTGTGGTCTTTGAAGGTGAGATCCTCTGACATTATCACTCCCAGGTCCTTCACCTTACTTTTCCGCTCTATTGTATGGTTAGAATTTGTGGTATACCCTGACACATTTTTAATTTCTTCAAGTTTTCCATATCTGAGTAGTTGAAATTTCTCCTCGTTGAACTTCATATTGTTTTGAGTGGCCCATTCGAAGATTTGGTTGATGTTCGCTTGGAGTCTCGCGGTGTCTTCGATGGAGGTCACTGCCATGGTAATCCGGGTGTCATCTATAAAGGAAGACACGGAGCTATGGCTTAAATCTCTGTCTATGTCTGAAATGAGGATGAGGAATAGAATGGTAGCGAGTACTGTGCCTTGTGGAACAGAGCTTTTTACCATGGCTGCCTGAGACTTTACTCTGTTTACTATTACTCTTTGTGTTCTATTTGTCAGGAAGTTGTAGATTCATCTACCAACTTTTCCCGTTATTTCTTTATCCCGCATTTTGTATGCTATTACACCATGGTCACACTTGTCGAAAGTTTTTGCAAAGTCTGTGTATACTACATCTGTATTTTGTTTATCCTCTACAGCATCCAGGACCTTGTCATAGTGGTCCAGTAGCTGGGACACACAGGAGTGATTTGCTCTAAACCAGTGTTGCCCTGGGTTGTGAAATTGATGGGTATCTAGGTGGTTGGCTATCTTGCCTCTTAGAACCCTCTGAAAGATTTTTGTGATATGGGATGTTAGTGCTATCTGTTTGTAGTTCTTTGCAATTGCTTTACTGCCACTTTTGTGGAGTGGGGCTATGTCTGTTGTTTTTAGTATGTGTGGGATGACCCCCTGTGTCCATGCTCCCTCTCCTTAAAATGCTGAAGGCACACGATAGGGGCTTCTTGCGGTTCTTGATGAACATGGAGTTCCACGAGTCTGGGCCTGGGGCAGAGTGCATGGGCATGTCATTAATTGCCTCTTCAAAGCCTTGTGGAGTTAGAACAATATCCGAATGTTTCGGGATGACCAAATTTTGGGTTTCGTTCATAAAAAATTCATTTGGATTGTCGACCCTTAGAGTGGGCAGTGGCTCGCTAAACACTGAGTCATATTGGGACTTTAGTATCTCACTCATTTCTTGGCTATCATCTCGGTATGTCACATCCCGCTTAAGCACGGGCCCAATACTGGATGTTGTTTTTCCCTTAGATTTGGCATAAGAGAAGAAGTATTTTGTTTTTTTTCAATTTCCTTTATGGCTTTTAGTTCTTCGTGTGATTCTTGTCTCCTATAAGATTCCTTCAGCTTAAGTTCGATATTTGCAATTTCATTGGCTAGTGCCTCCCTTCATATTTCAGACATATTGATCCCACTCAGCTGCTCTGTGACTCGTCACCTTCGTCTATATAGGGAACGTCTCTCTCTTTCTAGTTTACATCTTCTCTTTCTTTTTCTTAATGGAATGTGTCTTGAGGAGATCTCAAGAACCACAGAATTAATTTTTTCGAGGCAAATGTTTGGATCCGTGTTGTTTAGGATATCTTCCCAGCTTGTTTCATTTAAGACATGGTTTACTTGATCCCAGTGTATGTTTTTGTTATTGAAATTGAATTTCGTGAAGAGACCTTCATGACTGCACACATTTTGCTGGTCTGTGCATACATGTCTGTACCTCTGTTATCTTGTGATCTGAGTGAATTGTCTTTGATACAGTTATATTGCGTATCAGATCGTCATTGTTAGTGAAGATGAGGTCCAGCGTATTTTGTAGTCTTGTAGGCTATACTACTTGCTGGCTTAAGGTGAATTTGTTGCAGAGATTTAATAGTTCGTGTGTATGTGAATTTTCATCTGAGCTGCCTCCCGGGTTGATCTCTGCTAAAGCATTGTTTCCTATACTCCTCCATTTTAGGTGTCTCAGGTTGAAATCTCCTAGTAGTAAGATGTTTGGGGCAGAAGTTGGGAGATTTTCCAGTGGTTAATTTTCTCAAGCTGCTCCTGGAATTGCTGGGAAGTTGCATCTGGAGGCTTGTATACTACTACAATGACAGGGTTTTGGTTTTCAGTCTTTACCGCCAAAACTTCAACTACATCATTTGAGGTGTTTAGTAGTTCTGTGCAAATGAGCGACTCTGTGACATACAGGCCAACCCCCCCTCTCCCCCTTGTTGCCTGTTTAGTCTGTCGCATCGGAATAGGTTATAACCTGAGATCCATATTTCGTTGTCATAATGATCCTTTATGTGGGTCTCTGTGAATGCTGCAAACATTGAATTCAACTCATTGAGCAGTCCCTTGATGTAAGGAATTTTGTTGTTTTTTGACGGCTTTAGACCCAGTATGTTTGCAAAAACAAATGACATATTGGTGGAATTTAGGGGGGTTTTATTTGCTGGTCTAATGTCTGTTGTTCTGGGGTAGAGGCCAATGTCTGTGCCCCTGCTCCAGAAGTGTTTTCAGGTGGTGTAGGACTATTGTCATTTCATACCAGTCTTTTTTCCCTTCTGGCCCTAAAAAACCTGGAGAGGTTGAGGTCCCTCTCTTGTTTCCCATAGTCTGGCTGGTCTGTGTCTTCTAGTACCCTTTAGATGATGTATGTGCCTGTCAGTATGCATCGTAGCATTTTCTTTCATAGATTGATGAGTGACACATTTCTGGGTGAAATAAGTTGCAAGAAGGGAAGAAGTTGCACTCTCCTGTTGACATGTGGGTGCGGCATTTTTTGGGATGGTCATATGTGCATGTCCCACCTGTTTTACCAGATATACCATGCCTGCAGATACCCAAGGCATAGTATTTTCATAGATTGTACTTCTGTTTGCTAGGATTTATTGTAGCTGCGCTCACTGCTTGTGCATTTATTTTTCCTGTTTCCTCAATATCTTTTACCCCTGTATGGACATCAGTGCTTCCACCAGGTTTTTCTGGTAGTGTGTCGACACTATTCCCTGAGGCATCATCCCATTTTGATCCATCTACAGCAGCATCTCTATTTTGAACCTCGGTGGACTGAATAACGTTGTCTTCAGTGTCCTCCAGGACAACACTAGTACCCTCACGATCACTATCTTCTAAGACATCACTAGGACCCTCTGGAGCAATTTCCTCCAGAACAACGCTAGCACCCTCAGCACTGTCCTCCAGGACAGCACTAGCACCCTCAGGAGCACTGCCCAAGACACCCCCATCCCTACCACCTAACTTTTTTTCCCAGCTGTCATACCATGCTGACATGTCATTCAAGAAGAATGTTTTGTTGGTGTTATTGTCTTGTAATATAGATGTCATTTCCTCTTACAGGTGTATCTCGTTTGGGCAGACCCAAAAACATCTCTCTGAGTTTGTCAAGTGATTTCACTGGTTTAAAATCCCTGCATATACTATGGGACCACTGACCACAGAGATGGCAAGCAATCCAGACATGTCTTCGTCCCTTACCCTTTCTGCAGACTACACAGATCTTCATGGTGGTGGTCGTTTTACAATACTATACAACTCTATAATTCCCCGAAAATAGGCCGTCCAATTCATTATAGTGAGGACTGATGCAATGGTCGGAGAAGTGGCAGATGCAGTTTAATATTGACAAATGCAAAGTTCTAAATGTTGGACGGGAAAATAACCATGCCACATGTAAACTAAATAATATATATCTTAATACTACTGATTGCGAAAAGGATTTAGGAGTTCTGGTTAGCAGTAATCTAAAATCAAGACAGCAGTGCATTAGTGTTCGCAGTAAAGCTAACAGAATTCTTGGCTTCATATCTAGAAGTATAAATAATAGAAGTCCTCAGGTTGTTCTTCAACTCTGTATATCCTTGGTTAGGCCTCATTTAGGCTTTGCTGCTCAGTTCTGGTCACCGTATTACAGAATGGATATAAATGCTCTGGAAAACGTACAGAGGAGGATGGCAAAGATGATCCCATGTATCAGAAATCTTGCCTATGAGGATAGACTGAGAGCCCTGAATCTGCACTCTCTAGAAAAGCGTAGAATTAGGGGGGATATGATCGAGGTGTATAAATGGAAAACAGGAATAAATAAAGGGGATGTAAATAGCGTGCTGAAAATTTCCAGCCAAGACAGGACTCGCAGCAGTGGTTTCAAGTTGGAAAAATTCAGATTCAGGAAGGATTTAGGAAAGCACTGGTTTGGTAATAGAGTTGTGGATGAGTGGAATAAACTCCCGAGTACAGTTATTCAGGCTAAAACGTTGTGTAGTTTTAGTTAGATAAATTCATGAGTGGGTGTGAGTTGGACCTGACTAGCTTGTGCTGCTGGGTCTGGTACAGTGTTTCATCCTTGAGTGGGGATGACCAGACTGGGTGGGTCATTGGGCTAATCCGGGGGGGGGGTCATTGGTCTAATCCGGGGGGGACATGGATCTGCTCTGCATGGGTCAGTAGGCCTGTTGCAGTGTTCCTTCTTTCTTATCTTCTTATGTTCTTCCGATTTGGCTTTATTTCCAATGAAACCGTTTGAATCCGCCCGAATCCGGCTTTATTTCCAAAAAAACGTTTGAATCTGCCCGAATCCAGAAGAATCCAGTTAATGGATCACTGTATATCTTTTTTCTAATAAGCACATTAACAGTAGATCTGTCTATTTTTATTGTAACTGTTTGTTGTAGTTACTGTTTGAGTGTTTGATAGGGCGTGTAGAGCCCCATCAGTTAGTGAAACCAGTCAGAGGATACATTGTTATCAACGAATCCATTTGAATCCGGTCGTTGGATGAATCCGGATATATGCAATAAGCAATAAGATCACAGTAAACAGGTGATATCAGAACATGCAAAACAACCACTGTGAAAGGATAGTGAAATTCCAAGCACTTTCATGACTTCTCACATTATCAAGGAACTATAAAAGCAATACATCAAAGGTGGGCATATAAAAGGTCTAGACCACACCTCACCAACACATCCCACAACAAAGCAACACTTGACGTGCTACGACACCAGACTCATAAGAAAGGAGGAACACTGCAGCAGGCCCGCTGGCCCAACTAGACAGGTCCTTCACGACATCCCATTAACAAAATATTATATACAAGAATTAAGACTTATTATTTGTGTATTGTATTATTAAATTCCTCTTATCCGTTCACAGTGGTTGTTTTGTGTATATATATATATATATATATATATATATATATATATATATATATATATATATATATATATATATATATATATATAATTCCTTGCATTGTTAATATCTCTAGTAAGGCTGATGCATGCAGGGGATGAGATGAATAGCTGTAAGCCTTCTCCCTGAAAGCTGGCTGCCTTGGATCAAAGTCTAGTGCAAGCTGGACTCCAAGGTATTGGTCCAGTGTGGGTAGATTGGTAAAGCACTGCGTACCTTGTTCCAAGGTTCGTAGGTTCGAGTCTCCTTTAGCCAGAGATCAGTGTTTGTGTATATTTCGCCTGCTCTTGCGAATTCCTTGCATTGTTAATATCTCTAGTAAGGCTGATGCATGCAGGGGATGAGATAAAAAGCTGTAAGCCTTCTCCCTGAAAGCTGGCTGCCTTGGATCAAAGTCTAGCACACGCTGGACTCCAAGGTATTGGTCCAGTGTGGGTAGATTGGTAAAGCACTGCGTACCTTGTTCCAAGGTTCGTAGGTTCGAGTCTCCTTCAGCCAGAGATAAGTGTTTGTATCTATATATATATATATATATATATATATATATATATATATATATATATATATATATATATATAGGTGTAGGTTACTGAGTAACCTACACAGTCAAAATTTTCCGTAAACCCTCACAATTACTATTTACTGTCTGTGTATATACACCAAGAGCTATGTACCTTTATGTATATATGCTGATAGTTTAAGACATATTTTGGGCAATAAACTATACTTCATTGGTGGTTTACAGGTGACGTTCAGCCTACCACTAAAACACAATAATGTAATCAAACACATCCCCAGGGACACACATACACACAGGCCAAGTGTGAAAATTTGTCTGGACTGCCTCTATGTGAGTTGTCTACCCTGGCAAGCTCTGTTGACACCGAGCCCTGAGGTCGGTACCTCATCCTCACAAGTGGCTTATAGGACAGATTTTCATAAATTACTTATGTTGCAAGAAATCTTGCTTGCATGCCTGTATGAAGGACTAACTTACTTGGTGTTGGAGAATATGTCCCAGTCCTCAACCTCCCTAAGCTTTAGCCCTTCTGGACTTCCCCTCACAACCACATGCAACCGGGAGCCTTAATTCCTGCAATATTCAGTCAACATTAGTGACCTGCCTGCACCTCAGAAATTCTTATTTCCAAGGGGGTGTGTATCCCCTAGCATAACTATGCAGAAATGGACACTAGCTTCTAAGCCTGAAGGAGTTACGCCAGTATGTACTGGTCATGAACTGCCGCCTGTACAAGGCCCACAGCTCAACTCACTCGTAATTTTCCCCACTGGCCAGAATCTTACAGAAAAAAGGGAGGTCTCGTCTTACTGTATGGGCCTGATGGAGGAGGTCATCTACAGTACGTCGAGGTGCCACCACCAGATTTTCCCAGGTCTAGTATGTGAAGACACGTGGGGGCACTGCCTGCTGATCATGGCACTTGTTGCTCAGATGGTGCCTGGTCTTAGAAGAAAGGGCACTGCAGTCTCAATCCCGTGCCCCAGTATTAAAACTTGGGCTGCCAGTTCTCCCTGGCTAACATAACCTAGTGTTTGCCTACATTATTGACCTATTATTATCTACGTTAAGGTCTTTGGTCTACATTATTATTATCTACAGTTGCCTCAATAATCCTAATATTAGTGTACTAACAGTATAAACTACCTACTTCTTCCCTGAAGAGTAAATCTATCAATTAAGAAGTACCTTCCAACCACCTTTGCCAACCCGGGTGTGTGTGTGTGTTTTGGGTGGGTGTAAGGGCCACCCCATCCAGCTGTTTATCTGTGACATGTTGGGATCTTTGTATGCCGTATCTGTCCTGTGGAACTTTTAGGACCGAATAAATTTCCACACCAAGTGTCTATCACAAGTGCCTTTGGCAACTAGTAACTGCTACTTGACGACTTCCCTATCGCCTTACTTAAGTCTCCCAGCTCAGGCTGACAGGTTTTATTACTTCATGTATGAAGGTAATCCTGTTATAGGATATGAGAGGAAAAACTCTCTTGTGTGATGGGTCTGTTGCTAACCCCTTAGGATAACCTAAGAAAATCAGTGTGGCTAGATAATGAAGACCTATTATTTGGATTATTTACTCCGGAGGGAGTGACTCATGATAACCCAAGAAAACCTAATCGATCTGGCTTATTTCCTCTGAAATCCATCCAGCCCTTCCCAAGGACGCGAACCACAACACCCAACTCCTAGTTACCTCTTTACTACTAGGTAAACAGATGAACATCTCAGTCCGCCTGGAAACTGAACCCTGGTTTCTACAATTTTGAATAGAACATTATCCCCGAGTTGCATATATTTAGGTTTTACTCTAGCTTAATAAAAAATCATAAGGTGATCAGGGTAACTATAAAGAAAATTGGATTGAATTTTGTCAATTAAAAGTGACTCAGTGACCTTGTCACTCTTAACCTTGAGAATTAACTACCCCAAAGTGGCTTGGGGCTCAGTGGTAGTGCTTGCAGCTAACACCCAAGGACCCTGGTTCAGTTCTGGGGCAGGCTGAGACTTTGGAACATTTTTGTACACCCGCTGCTCATGTTCACTTAGTAGGCGGGTGGTGGTTGTCTGCTGCTTGGTTCTCCTAGATTGTTCCTCTGGATTCATAATCCAAATAAGTTCTTTCGTCTTTTGCCCACTCGAATTATTGGTGGTTCTTTTAGGTGTCAAAAATTGCTTCATTGCAACAAAGGTGTACAGTACCGATAAGTTGATGAATGTGCAACTCCTAAGTAACTTTACTGGCGAGACGTTTCTCCTGCACAGCAGGCTTTATCAATCTAACACAGATGAAAGTAGTGGAACGATGAAGCAGCAATGTTGGTCACAGAGTGAGCAGGGCTTGAGTAGTTCAGTCCCTCTGGTCTACTTCTAATAAACCTAGGCTAAGGTACTAGACACTTTTCATGGAACGTTATTTTAATCAAGACTAAAGTAATGAACACCTTAAAGCAAGCCCCACTCACGCTCTTCTGACTAGATGAGGTTAACTTTATTTCAATAAAGAATGGTTTACAATTGATACATTAAAGATAATATTATCGACGATCTATAGAAAATTCCTGATTATGGCAGAACATTTTGGGCAGCTTTAAAATAATTTATAACCACTTGTAACAACTAGTCCTCTTCTAGGAGGACTCCTTGGTGTTGTGAAGAGGCTCTTGGACCGATGAATTAGACCTTTTGGTCTCCTTCCTCAGACCGAACCAAATTACCCCCCAATCTCCCCTTCCCTATCCCTTCTTCCCCTCCCCCCATTTCCTTTCCTCCTCCTCTCCCAATCCCTCCCCTATCCTCTTCCTGTTTTCAGCCTTTGGGATTCTTCCCACAGACACTCTAGTTCTTATGTAGGGGGAAGGGTACTGTGGTTAGTTAGTTTAATATGTTTATTATGCACCCCATACCCATCCTGTGGGCGGTAGTCAAAAGATTACAGAGGTACATAATTGGTCCAGGGACTGGGCCTCAAAGTTTTGATGGCTGAGCAAGTTACAGAGGTAATGAATCCACAATTTACAAAGGTAATGAACTCACAATTTACAAAGGTAATGAACTCCAGGTAGGTCTAGTCACAATCATGACAAGTTACAAAGGTATTTACAGATTACAGAGGTACACAATGGGTCCAGGGACCGGGCTCCAAAGTTTTGATGGCTGAACTAGGTACAAGGTAATGAACTCACAAGTTACAAAGGTAATGAATACTGTAAGAATGGTTACTTACGTTTATACATGGCAGCAATCATGAACAAATTTTAAAGTAATGAGCAATTCACACTTCCACACCCGGTCACAACTGTAGTGAGTTATTGGTGCAAATGTTGATTGCTGAGTCTCTCTCTCTCACACACACACACATACAAATTCATACACACACACACATAAACACACACACACACACACACACACACACACACACACACACACACACACACACACACTCATACACACACACGCACACACACTCAAACACACACACTCACTCACACACACTCATACACACACACACACTCATACACACACACACTCATACTCACACACACACACACACACACACACACACACACACACACTCACTCACTCTCACACTCACACTCACACACACACTCACACACACACTCACACACTCACGCACATACACACACACACACACACACACACACACACTCACACACACACACACACACACACACACACACACACACACACACACACACATGCACATATGTGGTAATGCTTTATTTACAGCTAGCAAAGTCAGGGTATTTCTCCAGAATGGTCTGTAATATACCACTGTGGATAAAATACTTAGCCATTTCTTGAACACTTCTGAGTGAGTTGTTTCTAAATTCATTAATTTTATCACACTCCAGTACATAATGACGCAAGGTGTGACAATAATCCATCTGGCAAAGTTTACATTTCGTTTGGTCTACATCTGGTGGTGGTGATTTAACCTGCCAAAGATACTTGTAACCCAGCCGGAGCCGGGCGGTAGTGACATCCAAGAGTCTGCTTATTTTGTTGGATGCACCATAGACATGTGGCTCCTCCTGCATGATAGAATGATGATAGATGGACTCACTGGTGTCAATCTCCCTGAGCCTTAAGTCCATAAAATTCAGCTGAAGTTCTTTTCGTATTATTGTTCTCAAACTACTACCTGACAAGCCAAGATTGTAATCTACTCCCTCTTTGAAAGCATACAGCTTAGCCAATTTATCAGTTCTATCATGCATTTGAAGACCAATGTGAGATGGAATCCACAGCATGTGCACTCTGACTCCACTGTCCACAATCCTACCATACCTGTGTCTGGCTTCTGACACAAGCATGCCACAATTTATGCTTAATGAGTTGAGAGCATTTATGGATGACAGAGAATCAGTTACAATTAAACTGTCAATCTTTGATACATAGATGCATTTCAGTGCAAGGAGTATGGCAAACAGTTCTGTCTGAAGGGTAGAGGCCCAATTATTGATGCGTGCTCCAATTTCTTTAAGAGAGCCATCACTCTGTACGACAACAGCAGCACTACCAGCTGCACCAGTGGATTGGTGAACAGAACCGTCAACGTAAATAATTTGCGAGAGTGTGTGCTGTGTGACTAAGTTATCAATACAGCTTAAGGCCTCATGTTTGGCTTCAAGGCGAAGTTTTGGTTGTGATTTAAGAAGTAGTTTGGGGGGAAATGGAGGAAAGGTAGTTTGGAATGGGGTAATATTCCATGAAGCGGAGAAGTGCCGCTGTTGCCTTACTTGACATAGATCATGTATCTGATTCATGCGGAGGTCGGTTCCAGTCTTTTCGATCCATCTGGAGGAGTGTTCACCAGTGCTGAGGAAAGTTTGGAGGGCTTCTGTGCAGGGGTTTGAATGAGCTTGCCTGAGCATATTAACCCCAATTAGGATATTTCTTTCAGTAACACGATCTCTGATGCTTGGAATATCAAGTTCTTTTTGCATATTTAAAATTTTGGCAGTACGAGGGCATCCTAGGATGATCCTCATTGCTTCGTTCTGCAGTTTTTCCAGCCCTCCAAGCTTCCAGTCAGACACAAGAGCAAGTAGTGGCGCAGCATAATCAACCAATGATCTAATATAAGCAAGATACATCATTTTCACAATTTTAACATTAGCACCATACCTGGGGTGAAGCCCTGCCACAACTCGAAGTGCTCTCAGTCGTTCTTTGTATTGGCGACAAAGTCTTGTTACAACAGGTCCAAGTAGTGGAACCTCAAAGCCTAGATACCTGTATCTGCTTACATATTCTAGAAGAGACCCATCATGCAATTGGATCTGACGAACTGTGCCTCTCTGTCGAGGAGGACGCCTATTGAGTATCTTTGTTTTATCAGTAGAGATTATCAACCCCAGGTCCTGACACGAGGCTAGTACATGATTAAGAATGTTTTGGGTGTTGGAGAATCCGGTGGTGTGAATCATTATATCATCAGCAAAACTAATCACATAATTATGGGGCTGACTAGGCATAGCATTAAGTAATGCATTAATTAGAATATTGAACAGTGTGGGACTGAGCACACCTCCCTGTGGGGTTCCTAATTCAAAGTCTTTAGTTACACTTCTATGTCCCTGGAACAACACAGACGATTTTCTGTTGGACAGGTAGCCTTTAATCCAGCGGAGAAGCCATCCTCCAACATCCATTCTGGCAAGTTCACTAATTATTACATGTCGGTTGGCTACATCGAAAGCGGATTTAAGGTCAAGGAAGGTAGTGTAGGAGCTGTCAGTGTGCAGGGTGAGAAAGGTGGCTATGCAATGATGCACGCTCCTTCCATGCATGAAACCATGTAACCGGGGAGACAAAAATTGTTTGATTCTGTACATGAGACGATTAAGAATCATTCTCTCAAATGTTTTACACAAGCAGCTAGTAAGAGATATTGGGCGAAATGCATTTTGTTGATTGGGCTTAGGAATTGGAATGATGAGGCTGTTGGTCCAAGATTGAGGGAGCTCCCCAGTTACATAGCTCATGTTATATAATTCAAGTAATGGATTACCTGGTACTCGACACAGCAATCTGAGTATGTTGTAAGTAATACCATCCTCACCAGGCGACGTGGAGTTGCCCTTAGTTAGCGCTGCATCAAGTTCATAATTAGTGAAAGGAATGTTGCAATCATCTGCCTTACTGAGCATAAAGCAAACAAGTCTCTCCCTTGCATCATATTTATCATTTAATTTTGCCTGTGTGGCACTGGGAAGATTGTCATAGCTAGATGTAGCAGCCCAAGCACTGACTAACTCATTCGCCCTATGCAAGGGATGAGGGTGCGCGATCTGCCCAGTTCGTTTACCCTTAATTCTATTTATGTCCCTCCATGCCCGGCTAAGTGGGGTGTGAGCATTAAGACCGTTGACAAATTTTTCCCAGTCGGTTTGCCGCAGCTCTGTCATACGCTCTCTGGCAGCAGCAAGGGCAGTTTGGAAGAGCCTCAGCATTCCAGGGGTACGATGTTTTCTATAGGCTAGGCCTAGTCTGCGAGCAGTACGTTTCAGTGTACGAAGTTTAGAATCATTGTAATAAGTATGGTTTTTGGAGGAGGTATGATTATTACGGAAGTTTGTTGGGTTTAGAGTACCAAGAGGTTGCAGTGGCGGCTCTAAGTAGTTCTGAATACTGCTCACAAGATCATTGTTAAAGGTCTCTACAGAGGAACACTCATAGGAATTATACCAGTCAGTCACATGTGCAACAAAGTCATCATGCTGATCTGTGGGAACATTAAAACGTTTCCGTTTGAATATCCCACCAGGAAGGATAGTATTACCAATATCTAGAGAGGTTAGCCTAGGGAAATGATCAGACGCTATATCTGTTACAATGGAAGACTCACAGCTGGCAGAAGTAATGTTGAAGCCCAGGCACAGATCAAGGACGCCTCCATAGATATGTGTGGGTTCAAGGTCACCTACAATTTGGACATTATCATGACTGTTTAAGAGTGACAACAGTTGATTGCCATTACGATTACCAAACTGTGAGTTTCCAATGCTTTTGTGTCTCGCATTGTAATCGCCAATAATAAGAGTAGGCTCAGAATGAGCACAAGTTGGGAGCTCCAAGTAATTAAATTTATCAGCAGGAGCATACAAGTTAAATATGTTGAGAGCAGAGTTCCCTATATAAATCCTAACACCGTGATATTGTAGCCCCTCTGTTTTCTTATGTGCAAGAAGTTGATGGGGAAGTGATTTTTTAATATATAGAACACAAGAGTTAGTAGATTTGAGGTTATATGCAACAAATGATGGTAATTTAGGGGGTTGGGATTTTTCAGGGACTCTGCACTCTTGTAGACACACAACATCAATGGGTTCAGTGGTTACTTTATGATGAAGTTCAGGAAGTCTTTTTCTAAGTGATGCAATATTCCAGCTTAATATAGAAAGTTTATACGAGTTTTGATCCATTATAGTAGTCCTGGGATCATCTTGAGTTTCTCAGCATAATGAAAAAATTGTTCATATAAATAGCAGACCTTATCAATGTCAACAGTGCTACCCTTGTCCATGAGTTTTGTAAGTGCACCTCCAGTTGTAAGGCCTCGTGGGAGTCTTCGTAAACCCAGAGCATGACGCTGTTTATGTGTGAATGTATGATAGGTGACACCACCACCACTCACATTCCCTCCTCCACTAACATTACACGCAACACTACAACTGTCATCACCAGCGCCACTACCAACATTGTGTTCATTACATTTGTCAACAGTATTGTATTCAACATTAATGTCTAAGTGACTAACCTCATCACACTCTGCACCACCACTTATATTATGCTCATCACTATTACTAACATTATAGACACCACCACTCTCATCACACTCTTCACCACCACTTAAATTATGCTCATCACTATTACTAACATTATAGACACCACCGCTCTCATCACACTCTTCACCACCACTTAAATTATGCTCATCACTATTACTAACATTATAGATACCATTGCCCTCATCACACTCTTCACCACCACTTATATTACGGTCATCACTATTACTAACATCATTGACACCATAGCCTTCGTTATGATGCTCACTACAGTTATCAACACAAGTATTATATTCGTCATTACTGTGATTAAGAACACCACCACCACCTTGTTCAGCAGCCTTACACTTGCTTTCACAAATTGTGACAATCTTGTTATTGGTACACTCTACACATCTTTCCATGTGTTGTTCAAGTTGTTGTTTCAGGTGAAATTGTTGTGTTTCCAGTATTTTTATGCGCGACATCAGGTTGTATACCACAGGAGCAAGACTTGGAACATCTGGAGACGTGAAGTCCCGGTCAGCTGAGCTATTTGGCTGACTGTCAGCTGACTCAGCTAAGCTGGTATTGACAGCCGACGTGATGGAGGTCTGTTGACGTGCTCCCCAGGTGAGGTGCTCAACCCCATTGTCTGAGGGCAGGCATGAGCCAGTATTCAGACCCGAGGCACCTGGTAGTCCTGGGGGGCCATTATGAGGGGTACAGGGTGAAGTGCGGTTGGCTGCGATGCGATCAGCCCTCACACTGCAGTCAGCATGAGCTGCTGTCCATCTCATTCCACTGAGGTCCGTGGTGGTGGTGGTGTAGATTGCCTTGGAATCTGGATCACCTGGGGATGTCCCACTCCCTCTCTGGTCTCCCTGGGGTGGCTTTGGGTGTCTTTCGGGTGATGGGTGTATCTTTGAAAGCTGCCTTTCGGATTCTGGGGGGTGGTGGCCAAAGGAGGTATGCTTTGTGGTGGGTATCCAGTCGCCCTCTCGTCCATTGAGGTGGCTCGGTAGATGTGAGGTTGCTATCCCAAATTGCTGGTTTACTGGCATGAAGGGTAGGGTATGGCACGGATTTCATGCCGCATCTGCACTACTTGCGGTGCTGGGGTTCTCTTGGGCACAGAGGGGGATTTGAGGCCCTTTCATTCCTCCTAGGAGCTATCTCTCCACTCCCCCCTTTTTTTGTTCTTTTTTTTTCTTTCTTTTCATAACATAAAGGAAGAAGTTACATAACCATGGAGTCTTAAATCCATGAAGCAACTCCCCCCGGGCCCCTTTCTGCCACTTCACCCTGTTCCAACCCTACCTCATTATTTGACCACTCTGTGGACATTTCTAATGCCCCTGTACCTCCTGCTGGTGCTGTTTCGTCATCCACTCCAGGTACTGGGGTTCCTCCTGGCTCCTTTGATACATCTGACCTCCGCACTTCTTTGATTATGTTTCCACCTTTTCCCTCTACGGTGCAGCAATTTTTGGATCGCCTGCCCCTCCTACGTCGGACCGACTCGCCCCACACCTAAATGTCCAGAGACCATTACCTGATGATGCTCCTTCACTTCCTTCACATTCTGCCCAGAAGAGACCGGCACAACACTCCCTCCCTCCCTTTACATGCTATGTTTCAAAATGCACAATGGACTAAGTCTTTTATTCTGTGACCGACTTCTGACTATCTTTCTGATCATAGTATTAGCAAGGCACTCCTATGCCATGTTGGTTGAGATATATTCTTTCATGCTCTCAAGAGTGGTGCATGATCTGTCACAGTACTAGCCAAGCTCGCGATCTTTCTCTCCTTACAACCATAGATGCCATTCCTTTAACTATTGAAAAACATTTTTCTTTCAATTCTTGTAGTGGTACTGTCATTCTACCTCATATCATTGTACAACAGAATTTCCAGACATGTGATGACATTCTGGAACAGCTTGAGCTCCAAGACCTCCCAATCCTCAAAATAGACACTTAAGTCCTCCCTTCCTGCAGGCAGAAACGATGCCCTTGCAATGTAGCTCGCTTAACTTTTGACTGCCGTGAGCTTCCGTCATTGGTTTATATTCCGGGACACTGTTTACAAGTTCAAAAGGTGATCCCTACACCGCAACAGTGTAGAAATTGCTAACGTTTTGGTCATCCAGTGAAATATTGCAGGTCCATGGCCGAATGCCCAGTCTATGGTGCCGACGACCATACCAATAAGTCTTGTAGTCTACATCCATCTTGCTTTAATTGCCATGAGGCTTACCCATCTTGTGCAAGAATGGTATATAATACTGGCAAGATAAAATTAAGACACATGTGCAACATCTGGGTATCTTTATTGTAGACGTTTCGCCATCCAGTGGCTTTATCAATACAAATTCCAGGACATAACTTGAAGACAGCAGGACTATGTACAGAAGATGAGGTAATCAGCCCCTCAACCTTGGAGTAGGTGCGAAGAGCACCGTAGTCGTGGAGATTCTGAAGCAGAAGCAAGGAGCCTGGCACTTATATACTAACGTCAGGTGTAGCAGACGAGGGCATAGTCACTGGTAGGCGGGATTCCCCAGTGGAAGTAGGTCCTTCCCTAAGAGAAGAACCTACTCCAAGGTTGAGGGACTGATTACTTCATCTTCTGTATATAGTCCTACTGTCAAGTTATGTCCTGGAATTTGTATTGATAAAGCCACTGGATGGCAAAACGTCTACAATAAAGATACCCAGATGTTGCACATGTGTCTTAATTTTATCTTACCCATCTTACTCTTGCCGTTGCCAAGTTTACTTAAATGAGCGAGAAATCCGGTGTCTCAAAAGCCAGAAGGCTTTCCTTATGCTATGGCAGTCCCCCATCTATGCTTCCAGGGGAGACTTCCCCGTATTTCCTATTCTCCAGCTACTAAACGACCCCCACCTCTGGGGGCCCAACTTTCGGAACCTCCTCTGTGGTCACCCCTCCCACAGTCACCCCTGTCTCTAATTCTTTTGCTGTCCTAGACTCAGAGGGCCCTGCCTCGATGCCTCATTCTGTTCTCGCCTCTTCCTCTTCTCACTCACAAGTTTCTGCGTCTACAAGACCTAGTACAACAACCCATCCCCATCTCCCCTCTACTTCTCATAAGTCCAAAAAATCCCCCTTGTTAAAATCTCCTTTAACCCCTCCTTCTCTCCTTTAGCTGCACATTTTTCCTTTTTCTTTCCAGCCTCTGTACCTGGTTCTTTACCTCTAACTGTCTCTGTTATGAATATGGAGGTTCATCCTCTTCCTCGAACTGTACCTACCTCTCCTGTCCCCTCCCAAGTTTCTTCCTCTTCTGCCCCCTCCCAGGTTGCTTCCTCTCCTGTCCCCTCCCAAGCTTCTTCTCCAGTTCCCTGTACTCTTTCGTCCTCCCCTACTTTGGTATATTCCATCGTCGCCCCGATTTTTACTCACCTTCCTCCTTCCATCTCCAATATCGTCCCACATACAACGTCCTTGTCCTCTGAAACACTTGAAGCTATCTCAGAATATATTGAGGAGACTAGATCATTGATGGACACCGATCCGCCTCCTGTTCCTCCTCTTCACTCTTCTCCATCTGCACGACTCCTTTCTTCATAGCGTCCCAATCCTTCGCTGCTTGTGCGTTTTCCGCTGCCTCCACATGGACTTTTCTAACCCTTCTAGTCCGTAGATACCTCTACCTTCAGATTTCTTGTATCTTTCTCTTCGCAAATCATGGCTTACTTACAGTGGAATATCCGTGGCCTCAGAGGTAGCCAAAGTGAGCTTCAGGTGTTGCTCTCCCAGTTTTCCCCTGTTTGAGTTTGTTTACAAAAACCCAAATTATGCTCTGCTGTTATCCACCCCAACTCAGACTGTTTTATCATATTCATCAGATCCTTTTCCCAATGGAACCTTTAATGAAAGCGCACTTCTTATATGCACCAGTATTCCATACCATCAGCTCTTTGTTCATACTTCGCTGCATTACACTGCAGCCCGCATCCACTTGAATAAGTGGTATACAATCTGTTCTTTGTCTCTCTCCTTCTCGAGCATTATCTATCCCAGATGTTGCATTTCCGGTTTCTTCCTTACCTCTACCACTTCTGTTACTTGGCGATTTTAGTGCTCACCATTTCCTCTGGGAGGGGGGGGGTCTCACTGTGACTCTTGTGGCATTCAGTTGGAGGCTTTTCTCACATCTCTCCCCCTCCATATTTTAAATACAGGTTCTCCCACCCATTTTGATTCTTGTACTCATTCTCTCTCTTGCGTCGATCTCTCGGTTTGCTCTTCCTCAACTGCACTAGACTTTACCTGGTCTGTCCTCCCAGACTTGCATTACAACAGTCATTTTCCAATCATCCTTATTTCTTCGTATTCCCCACCTCGTAGCCAATGCTGGTAATTTGACCTTTACTCACGCCAAACTGCATTTAGTGAGGATCCTTCTTTGTCCTGTATTGATGAGCTTTTACACCTCTTCTCGACCTCAGTTTTAACCACAGCTTCACATTCTATACCCCAAACCTTGGGCAGGTGTGTGCCTTGGTGGTCTTCTGCTTGTGCTCGGGCAGTACGTTTGAAATGTGTTGCATGGGGCAGGTACCAGTACAAAAGAATCAAAGAGCGACTCCTTGATTTTAAACGGAAGAGAGCGGTCACCTACCATGTCATCCGTGACGCTAAACACACTTGCTGGTGGGATTGTTTCTACTGTCACTTCGGCTTCCTCAGGAAAAAGTACGGAAACTGAGAGGTAAATACTCTCCCAACCCGGCTCCCATTCTTCGGGTTGCCGGTGTCACTATAGCAAACCTTTTTGATGTTGCCACTGAAATTGGTAATCATTTTGCCAGTATCTCTCAGGGGCTCCATCTATGCCACTTGTTTCTTTCCTCTAACTCTGCCAGAGAGTTAGAGCCCTTAAACTTTTCTTCTATCAGAGAAGAATCTTATAATGTGCCTTTTACACTTCTGGAACTGGAGGCAACACTCTCCATTTGCCAATCATCGGTAGCTGGGCCTGACGGAATTCATGTTCGTATGCTACAGCATTTACATCAGTGAGCCCTTGCTGTTATCTTATGACTCTTTAATCGTATTTGGTCGCAAGGAGTTCTTCCCCAGCTGTGGAAATCTGCCGTTGTTCTCCCTTTCTACAAATCAGGTACTACAGGACATGATGCCTTCCACTATCGTCCCATTGCTCTTACCAGTGATGGAATGTCTGGTAAATAGACATTTGATGTAGTATTTAGAGACGCATAATAGTCTCTCCACTAGTCAATATGGCTTTCATAAGGGCCGTTCTACCACTGACCCCTTACTATGCTTGGATACGTATGTTTGTTATGCCTTTGCCAATAACCACTCAGTTATCGCCATCTTTTTTGACCTTGAGAAGGCATATGACACAACTTGGAGGCACAGGTCAGCCATCACTAATCCGGCATCATTGGGACCTGTAGTGTGCCGGATTACAAAGTGGCTAGGTTAGAATACACTTAACCTATCATCTTCCTACATCTTCCTCATTTTCATCACTGCTTTCTTCTCCACTGGCTTGCTACTGTGGATTTACAACCATCTGCACAATTTCTGAGTCAGTATAATGATGAAATTTGAGTCAGTATAATAATTTGAGTTAGTAAAATGATGAAATTTGAAATTATGCTAGCCGAAATTAGTGCTGGATGGAACTGAATAACTGATTGCTGGATTAGTGATGACCGACCTGTATAACATCTTGGCCCAGCTCCACTTCTTAAGCTTCCGAGGCAATCTACCATTTTTCCTTAAGAGCTTCTTAGCTGAGAGACATTTCTGTGTTTGGGTTAATAATATGCTTTCCCCAGACTTTGTCCAAGCTGAAGGTGTCATCCCAGGGGTGTGTTCTGAGCACAACACTTTTTCTCCTTGCTATAAATGATCTGGCATCTATTTTTCCCATCTAATATTTGGTCGTCACTCTATGTTGATGACTTTGCTATATCTTGGGTAGGTACTGACTGTCACTTCATTGCCATTCCTCTCCAGCATGCTGTCAACCGATTTTCCAATTGAGCCACTATTCATGGGTTTAAATTTTTTAGTACTGAAACTCACTAAATTACTTTCACTAGATGTTCTGTCATCTCTTATCATCCATTGCACCTATTTGGCTCGCGTATCGCAGAACATGATATGGTCAGGTTTCTCCGCCTTCTGTTTGACTGTCAGTTATCCTGGAAACCTCACATTACCTCTCTGAAGGCAACTTGTCATAGCCGGCTGAACCTCCTTAAAACCTTCGCTCATCTTTCATGGAGGGCTGATCGTAGAACTCTCCTTCAACTACATTCAACCCTAATTTTATCGAAATTATTATGGTGACCAGATATATTCAGCGACCTCTCCTGCAACTTTTTCTAGCCTTAATTCCTTCCATCACCAGGGATTATGTTTATGCCTCGGTGCTTTTCCCTCTTCACCATTTGAGAGCCTCTATGCAGATTCGAATATTCCATCCTTGACCGATCGCCATGATGCCCATTGCCTTCGCTATTATGTTCGCTCTCATGACCGCTGCAATCCTTCCATTTATAGGATAGTCACTGATGTTAGTAGACGTTCTTTATTTGTTCATCGCCCCTGTTTACTCTGTCCCTTTTTCTCTTCACCTACATTCGCTCTTGTCTTCTCTTCAGTTACCACTTTTCTATGTTCATGTAGCATCTCACTTTTCCCTACTCCCTTGGGAAGTTCCAACGGTTCATGTCTGTTCTTTCCCACTGCCTCGGGTGGCTTCTCACTTACTTTTTCTTAACCACTTCCAATCTCATTCTTATGTCATCGCAGTGTACACCAGTGGTTCCAAGTCTTCTGATGGCATCGAATTTGCAGCAGTGTTTCCGGAGAACATCATTCAAGGGCATTTATTACCCTCGTCTAGCATTTTTATAGATGAATTGTATGCCATTCTTGTAGCACTAATCCGTATTGCATCTATGCCTGTGTCACTATTTGTGGTCGTTTCAGACACTTCCTTAGTGCTTTACAGGCTATAAGAAAATTTGATACACCTCATTCCCTGGTTCTCCGTATCCAACTTTGGTTATGCCGTATCTCTAACAAGCACGAAGATATTATTTTTTGTTCTGCCCCCGGTCATGTTGACATACAGGGCAATGAACAGGCAGACACTGCTGTGTGGTACATGACCTCAGCAGTACATGACCTCCCAGTTTCTTATAGAGGTGTTCCGTTCACAGACTATTTTGCTGTAATTGCTACCCACCTTCGCACCCGTTGGCAATAACATTGGTCTGATCTACTACATAACAAATTACATTCTATTAAACCAAGTATAGGTTTCTGGCCGTCGTCTTGTCATCAGTGTAGAGGTTGAGAGACTACTTTCTCCCATCTTTGCATCAGCCACACTTGTCTTACTCACGGGTATCTCATGGAGAGGCGCCTTGTTCCACTCTGTGAGAATTGTAAGGTTCCAGTTTCTGTTAGCCATATTCTGTCGGACTCTCCACTCTATCAACGAACACGCAGAATTTACCTCCAACGTCGTCACCATTCTACTGCCCTTACTTTGCCTTCCCTTCTTGCTGATGGACTCTCCTTTAACCCAGACTCTCTCATTGACTTTTTGACAGCAACTGATTTACTGCACAAACTCTGATGATGATGCCTCTAGCACTCCTCACAGCCCTTTCTACCTTAGTCTCTTGCTACCCACTACTCCTGCACTATCCACTGCCCCGCTGCAACTCTATGACCTAATAATAATCCCTCTCCCTCTTGCTACCCAATACCCCTGCACGTTTCCCTGCCCTACTACGCTGAATGCCCCTTGTAGGTTTAGTGGTTTTTTTTATTATAATAATAATAGTTTTAACAACTAGTGGAATTTTTCAAGAACAATTTGTTGGAAGGTTTAGTAAGACAATTCGCTATAACATTTATGGATGTTATTAATGTTGATGAAATACAAATGCAGATACTAATCTAAATTTTGGTATTAATTTACAGGATACATGTAGCGCTGTATGACCCTGGTGGGTTTAGTGCTTACTTTTGATTATAATAATAATACTGTACAGGACATACAATAAACTGAAGGACCAAAGAATATATAGCATCTCGGGCAAAACGTAGTCTGTACTATATTTTAAATATACTCAATTAATTCACAGTAAAAGTCACAATAAGAACTGATAATTGTTAAGTTTAGCAGAGTTACTGGTGCTTGTGGTACACAATACAACTATGAGACAGTATATACTTCTAATAATATATAGGAGTTGAAGGAAAGCTGGACGACGACGGACAGGCACGGAAGTGAAAATGAAAAAAAAAATGACAATTTTCATTTCCTTGCAAAGCTTACAGTGTGTGGTTTACATATTATAATTGGTTGAGATGAGATTATTATTATTATTATTATTATTACTATTATTATTATAAAGGGGAAGCGCTAAACCCGTAGGATTATACAGCGCCTGGGGGGGATGTGGAAGGCATTCAGGCTTAGTTTGGGGAACTGGAGCACAGATCCAATTCCCTAAATCAAGAGCCCCTCACCAACATCAAGGAACCTTTGTAGATGAATGGTTCAGAAAACCGACATGTTGATAAATTAGACACATACCTGTCCACCCTATTTTTAAAACTGCTGAAAGTTCTCACTTCATTGACGTTACTTAGTTGTTTATTCCACTTACCTACAATAAGTGTCCGGGGCCCAAGACTGTTCAACTGCCTCCCAGCATACATAAGGAGAATTACCAATAGACCCCTGGCTGTCTTCAAGAAGGCACTGGGCAGGCACCTAAAGTCAGTACCTGACGAGCTGGGCTGTGGTTCGTACGTCAGCTTTTATGCGGCCAGCAGTAACAGCCTGGTTGATTAGACCCTGATCCACCACGAGACCTGGTCTCAGACCGAACCGCGGGGGCGTTGACCCCCGAAGCCCTCTCCAGGTAAACAACTTAATTGCCAAACCAATACCTTCCTATATCCTTTGTAAATCTAAATTTGTCCAACTTGACTCTATTGTTGCGAATCCTGTCATGGTTACATATTTTCAGTACGTTATTTATATCTCCTTTATTTATTCCGGTTTTCCATGTTTACACTTCAGTCAAAACCAAAACGTTAACTTGATTATGTGGCTGTTTTAGAGTTTGTTCTGTTCCAGAATAACAACTTCTGTATCGCCTTGATGTATATTTAATTTGTGTTAGTGTTATAATTGGTTAATTTTTTATTAGATGCCAGTCTAACCTATGTATGTAAATTAGTGAAATGCATTGTAGTTAATAAAAATTAATTTGTAAATAAAAGAGGAACCAGCGAGAGTGTTAGCGTCGCTTGGGAGGGAGAGACGCCATTGTTTTGGGAATGGGCCAAAACAGATGCTAGTGAAACGTGGAAAAATTTCGTCGCTCTGGAGGTTAAATTGTGGTTGAAACCTCTCAAATAGGAGCAGAATTTGTTGAATTTGCAGTCCTGCAGAATGTGAGAAACAGGCGACTGGACAAAACTCTGTAATTAGTTGTAAAAAATGATGAGTGCACCATACCCCAGCTAAGTAAGGTCTTTATATGTTGAAATTTCTGGCCAGCATTTTCTTCATATTTTAGGCAGGGGTTTGTGTATGACACAAAGTAATCTCCAGACAAATTGGCGAGTGCTATTAATATAAATTCTCCTTCTGATATATAAATGTGTATATGTAATCATTAATTCAGTTCAACATACAGTCCACATATTTATATTAATTTTACCATAATTCCTAGTGATGTGTATTTTGAAATTAGAGATATGAGAGTAGTAGGTATCGAAAGGGGACATTTTTTGCGACCTAGGTTGTCCTTAAATTCCTGTGTGTCTCTGTAACCTTGATGTGGAGAAAGGTTTATCTTATGGATGGTATAAAATACCGATAATATTGAAATAAGACAAATGTATGGTGTTGGGACATTTATGGATGTCACGAGATGCTGAGTCATTGCAACATGATGCAGCCGTAAGATAAACCGTTCCACGCTTCTGGTGGCGCTTTCTCCTTCCCCTATATGTAGCCTGTAACCTCTTATTCTTCTCATTTATCAAGGTCCCAGGACCGAAGGTGTGTCTAGTGTATGCTTCCCTCTAAGTAAGTGAAGGTGTGTCTAGTGTAACTTACTTAAGGTGTAAGTAACTTATTTAAGGTGTGTGTGTGTGTGTTCCACTCTATTTGTCGGCAGTCATTTGATTTCTTACAGTTGTGCATTAGGAAGACAGGTTGACTATAGAGTCTGTATATCTATATAGTAACGTTATATATTAATAAACGCTGAATAACCTAGTGCCTTTGTGAATATAATCAAAATAACAATTAAAATTAGCATCTTATCCAACAGAAATCAAGTTCTTTCTTCATGCGTCCATTTTCTTACTGAATGACTTATAGAAAGAATATCATGTGCAACATCTGGAGACCTTTATTTAAGAGAGGTTTCGACAACACAGCGAGCTTTATTAGTGTAACAGAGACAATAGAACGAAGCCTGGGGTGAAAACACTGGAGCGTTAAAGCAGCAGTAGAGGCCATAGCAGGGATGGGCTCAGTTCATATATAATTTTGCAATTTAATTGTGAAGCACACTGGAATATATGCATTGTGAGGCATATTCTGTGTATATGTAATGAGAGTTTACTGTTTTACAAATTTAGGCATTAAGTATTCTTGTCTATTAGGGAACATTGTATGCAGCCTTGATAATTGACTCTTAGTGTCCCAATTAACCAACTAATTGTGAAGGTATGCTAAATGTTGGAGTTACTGTGTTGCAGGTTGGGGCATCCGTTGCTGGGAGTGCAACAGCTCATTCGATCCACGATGTGGAGAGACCCACTTCGACTCCAGCACCCTCGACACCGTCGACTGTAACCAGCTTAAGAGAGACCATCTGCATGGCATGGAGGCCATCTACTGCAGGAAGATTGTCCAGAGAAGTGAGTAACCCATTACCTGTCCTCACATACCATGTAATCTCCCCTGTGCTACATACATTCAGATGCTTATTTTAAATGTATAAGCCGGAGAATATAGTCACAATACCGTAGATGGAACAAATCACAAATAACCCAGACTTACGTTATTACAAGATATCATAAGGACTCCACTGGAAATAAGTCTGACTTTCATGGGTTACCTTAAGCAATTTACACATGTTACTATGCAACAAGATCACAGTGAACAGGTGATATCACAATATGCAAAAAAACACTATGAAAAAATAGTGAACATCTAAGTGCTTTCGTGTTTTATGTTACTATGTATAATTATTTCACCTAAATTTGTGTAACTACACGTTCATTTGGGGGTAGGGATAAACCCATAGGGGCCATACAGTGCCCGGGAGGCAATAAGATTCTGTCCAAGGAAGCTATTATTATTATAATCATGGGGGAGCGCTAGACCCATAGGGATTATGCAGCGCCCGTGGGGGGGGGAAGTGGAAGGTATTCAGGCTCAATTCAGGGAACACAGATCCAAGGTCCTAGATCAAGAGCCCCTCACCAGCGTCCAAGAACGTTCCTTGAGGGGCCATCCAAGGAAGACATTGTCAGATCTAATTCCTTTGATCAGTAGCACCTCACCGGCATGAAGGAACGTCCCTTGTGGGGTTAAGACACAAGAGTTTCAACATCAAGAATAAAGTCACAACACTGCAGCTGGAACAATTCACCACAAACCTGCACTTGAGAGAGGAACCTTATGACGTTGTTTCGGTCCATCCTGGACCATTGTCAAGTCATGAGCTTCACTGTTCTCCAGGACGGACCGAAACGTCATCATATGGTTCCACTCCTTCATACGGATTTTAGTTTAATTCAGCATCACTCCAGTTGTCTTTCCAGAAGTACATGCATCAACACCTAACCCCTGGAACTGCAACACATGTCACATTAATTTACACCTACCTTCCATATTGACATCAAACCTTATTTAACCCTTAAACTGTTCAATCAGATCTAGGTTCACATGCGTAGTGCTCCAAAAGTAGATCAAAGTTTTTTTACATGTTTTCAAATGTAAAAAAAAAACAAAGATCTACTTTTTTTACATACTTTCAAATGTTGAAAAAACGTAGATC
This sequence comes from Cherax quadricarinatus, assembly GCF_038502225.1. Taxonomy (NCBI): domain Eukaryota; kingdom Metazoa; phylum Arthropoda; class Malacostraca; order Decapoda; family Parastacidae; genus Cherax; species Cherax quadricarinatus. The sequence continues at coordinate 47,838,804 of NC_091297.1, forward strand.
TACGTTTGGACGGTTTAAGGGTTAATGTTAGACCAATTTACAAGATACATGGTACGTCATTCCCAGTGGCGTTGCTAGGGTTGGTGTCACCCCCATGAAATCCATGGGTGGGGGGATGGGGTGGGGAGTAAACTCCAATCACGTCACTACCGCATACCCAGTGACTAATGCTTAGCAATGAGAACGTTTAAGGGCCATAAACAGAACAGGAGAATACTTCTCAACTTTATTAATGATAAAGTAAATAATTGTAGTAATATCGAGGAAATAAACTCAAATACCACTTTGAGTACAACCAACAGATCCTACATTTATTCATCGTCAACAATGAAAAAAAAAGTTAAAAATAAAAAAAACTTTGCAATATCAGAGAAACACTGGTTCTGATTTGACCTTGAGTACAGGTAACATCTCAGTGAATCTGATCTTAGATTTCCTTGCCTTCAATCAAAATCAATGATTTTCCCTATATAGGCCTATTTTTACTCGATAATCGTATAAGAGGCTATATAGAAACGAAGGATTCTTCTCTTATGTCTTCTCTTATGTTGCTGCAGCACTGTTTCGGGCGTTAGTGTCACCTTTAGAGAGGCTCCATGGTGTCACTCCTAGATGGTGTCACCCAGGGCAGACCGCCCCTCCCGGTCCCCCCCTTACGACGCTGGTCAAAGAGACATTCGGGTGCGTGTTGGTAATCCTTTATTCAGGTACAACATCATGAATGCTCCTAGCTGCAAAGAGACAAGACACACAAATTAGGATGTACAACCTGACGTTGTGAGTCCACGTTGCGCCTCCTAGCCCTGATATATCATTGACTGGCACAGTATGGACAGCCGAATACGTAACTATTAACTTACGTATTAGGGAGGTAATATGTGTTCCGTCAGCCTCACGCTCTCTTTGTTTACACTCACGTTTCTCTGCCTCACGCTCTCTTTGTTTACACTCACGTTTCTCCACCTCACCTACAGGCGGCGCACCGGCACTGCCACCCGCCGAATTTGACTCTGTGTCACCCCATCTCCATCCCACATCCCCCCCAGTTTCCAGCAGGAAACTCATCACTCTGTGACATAATCCCGGAGGTACGCTGGTGGACGTCTGTCTCTGCGTGGTCTTGGAGGTGGTGATATGGGAGTGTGTTGTGCCACAGTCTGGCTGGGTGCTGGCTCTTGTGCCTGTGGGAGTGCCTGGTCTTCATACTACACGGGTTAAGGAGCTGGTGTGGTAGCCTGTCCAGGCATACCTGGTGGTGATGGCGGTCTCGTTGAGTTGTGAGGCGGCAGGATGTACAGTGGTGAAGACGGCAGAGGACATGCCGACATGCATTGCACTGATGCAGCTACATCAGAAGAATGTGCATGACACCAGGGACACACGACAGAAGCCACCCAAAATCAACCTCCCAACACTACAGCAAGGCGTCGGTGAAGATGATTGGGCTGCATTTACCCGCTGGTGGGAGATGTTTCAGAATGAGACCTGTGGAAATTATTTAATTTCCGAAGCTATAGTGCCTAATAAGGGTTTAATGTGTTGATTTGGGTCAAAATGTATTTGTATTTTGAATGGAACCAACTGGGTTCCCACTGCGCCTGCGCAGATGTGCGGGGGTATAGGTCGAGCTGGGGCACAAGGAGGTGGCAGTGTTTTGAATGTAATGAGGAAGCTGTGAAACATGGGATCAGGAAACTGGCGTTCACGGCGGCCTAAGGATTAATATAGGCCTCATTTTCTAATAGGAAGTGTCGTAACTGTTCCTGGTGAAGAGTGAGGGAACGTGATTTACGTGACCACCGTAATAAAGTGGTAAAATGAGTGGATAATAGTAGGACCGGGGGTGACAGGTGCGCCGCCATGGAATGTGTCCAGGGGAAATTACCTGTGAGTTAATCCTCACTCATCGGTCTCAGATCTTAATGGAGTTACCTCTAATGTGTATAATAATTATGAGAAGTTAAATCGTCTTGTGAATGGTAATGTAATCAGTGGTAATAACATTAAGTTAAGAGAATGCGGGAAGTGAAATAAATCGCCCTGCTCCGAGTGAACGCATGGTTCTCGTCCCGAGGATAACGAAGTTTTATGGAATCACGAGTTCTAAACCGGGACAAACCAATGGATAACTCGTCCTGCTGGAATAAGAACCGTGTTGGTGTAGCAAGACATCGAAATGAGATGGTGAATGGAGGAAATAAGGAACATCAATCACCCACAGTTAAGTAAGCTTTCTAGTTATAACAGACTGATACTGGCCAGTTAGGTATGTTTTAATTGGATAGGTTATGGGTGATCCAGCCACATCAAGTGACCACCAGAGAATATCTGGTAAGTGGTGGGATTATGTACAAGTGTTTTTCCTTGATGGATATATCCATGTGTAACCTACCCCCCTCCCTCCATTCATTCAGTTAAACTAATATAATTTATACAGTCCACAATTAATTAGTAGCGCCGTACTTGAGGGTGCTACCCAATTTATGCTGGTCTCGGATAGATATGGATAAGATTGTGAGGGTTGAGGGGCCACCTGCAGTGACCAGAGGTGGTTAAGTTTTCTCACGTGTCTACACGGGTGACTACGGTAAACAATATAGTTGTTGTCTCCCAAGGAGATTACTTGTATGCATGTAATGTTGAGGTATGTACAAGTAATCACCCCTATAAAATTTTCCATATCTGCCCGCTGGTCCTTCCTGAACCGGATGCAATCAGTGAAAAATTAATTGAATTAATTACTTAATAATTAAGTGACTGATTGAAGAAAGTGGGTATAGGGAACACAAATTTAATCGGTCATGTGGTGGATGATAATTAGCCCAATTAATTACTAGCACATGGGTGGCTAGGATTTATACAAGAGTAAAGTGCAAGAATTACTCTCACAAGGTGTCTACTTAAGTTGTATAATTGGTGATTATTAATTCCCTAACCATGGCTGCGTCTGAGGAAGTTAGTGCGGCTGGCAAGTCCATGGATGCCAAAGCAAAGAAAGCGTCACTACAAGCTCGAAAGGGTCATGTTACTAAATCATACAACAAGTGTATGGAGTTAATGAGACAAGAAACGGTAAACCCTGATGAATTAAAGCTACACCTAGATGCCTTAGAAAGTAGATATGAGTCATATAAATTGTGGTATAAGGACTGTGAGAGCGATCTTCTGGTGAATTGTGCAGATGATGCTGAAAGGGAGCGGCTGCTGGATCAATATTATGAAGTGGAGGACAACATTGTGTCCTGCAAAACTAAGGCTTTAGAGAAGGTAAAGGGTGTAAACAATGTTGTTGGTCAACCTAGTAAGGAAAATCAGAGGTGTCAACCAAAACTCCCAGAATTATGCATGCCTGTGTTTAATCCGGGAGAAAACTGGGAGGAGTTTTGGTCTATCTTTAAAGCAGTCGTACATGATAGGAGTGGTCTTGCAAGTGTTACCAAATTATGCTATTTAAAGGGACAAGTAAGGGGAGATGCGCATGTTCTCATACAAGCATTCCCAAATGTAGATAACTCCTATAGTGAGGCAGTTGACTTGTTGGAGGCCACTTACGGTAACTTGGAACAAAGTAGGCTGGATCTAGTAGCTAATTTGGCTAGTTTGAAGACTCCAGATCACAACTGCAACAGCTTACAGCAATTTAGGATCAAACTAGAAAGCACTCTTAAGACCTTGAGTAATAAATATGATCTGGAGGGAGCAGAGTGGTTGTTGAGTGCCTTGATTCAGAATAAATTAAACCACAAGACAGTAGAGTGGCTATCTAACAGATATCACAAGGGTTACTTCAGGTTGGAAGAAATAAGAGTGGGCCTGCAGGAGCTAATTGTCCAACTGCAGACCAGCCAACCCATTACCTCTAGGAATACCACGTCTACAGACCCCAGTGCACCTGTCAAGTTCCACAAAAGGAAACTTTATCCCAATATCAATAATCATAAGTCACCTACTAAACGGGGTTACAGAGGCACATATCAAGTGACAGGGGCCAGTAATAGTGGTTCTCCACATCAAAGCAAGAGGAGGAAGTACCACAATAAGGGTAGCCCAGTTGATAAGAGGGCAGGCAAAGAAAGGAGAGATTGTATCTTCTGCAACGGTACTCATTTCTCTAAGAACTGTAATGCCTATAATTCATGGGATGTTAAAGTGGAAAGATTGGAAGAGCTTGCTAGATGTATCAGGTGTCTAGGAAATCATAATGTAAGGGATTGCCATGCTAACTTGCACCATTGTTATCAGTGTAACAAGGGAAGACACCACATAGCTATGTGTAAGGGCGGATCTAATCGTAATGGTGGTAACAAGAGTACTGATAGTGATAATAACCCGGACACAACAGTAGCCAACGTAAAGATTGCAGCTAATGTCGGTAATGATGGCCTAGCTGAGGTAGCTTTACCTGTGTTGGATGTGGTGATTAATGATAAACGGCGTAAATCCAAAACTGTAACAGCATTACTGGATCAGGGATCACAACGTACCTGCATAAAACATAATTGCCTTACCTGGAGTTTACCTGGAGAGAGTTTCGGGGGTCAACGCCCCCGCGGCCCGGTCTGTGACCAGGCCTCCTGGTGGATCAGCGCCTGATCAACCAGGCTGTTGCTGCTGGCTGCACGCAAACCAACGTACGAGCCACAGCCCGGCTGATCAGGAACTGACTTTAGGTGCTTGTCCAGTGCCAGCTTGAAGACTGCCAGGGGTCTGTTGGTAATCCCCCTTATGTGTGCTGGGAGGCAGTTGAACAGTCTCGGGCCCCTGACACTTATTGTATGGTCTCTTAACGTGCTAGTGACACCCCTGCTTTTCATTGGGGGGATGGTGCATCGTCTGCCAAGTCTTTTGCTTTCGTAGTGAGTGATTTTCGTGTGCAAGTTCGGTACTAGTCCCTCTAGGATTTTCCAGGTGTATATAATCATGTATCTCTCCCTCCTGCGTTCCAGGGAATACAGGTTTAGAAACCTCAAGCGCTCCCAGTAATTGAGGTGTTTTATCTCCGTTATGCGCGCCGTGAAAGTTCTCTGTACATTTTCTAGGTCGGCAATTTCACCTGCCTTGAAAGGTGCTGTTAGAGTGCAGCAATATTCCAGCCTAGATAGAACAAGTGACCTGAAGAGTGTCATCATGGGCTTGGCCTCCCTAGTTTTGAAGGTTCTCATTATCCATCCTGTCATTTTTCTAGCAGATGCGATTGATACAATGTTATGGTCCTTGAAGGTGAGATCCTCCGACATAATCACTCCCAGGTCTTTGACGTTGGTGTTTCGCTCTATTTTGTGGCCAGAATTTGTTTTGTACTCTGATGAAGATTTAATTTCCTCATGTTTACCATATCTGAGTAATTGAAATTTCTCATCGTTGAACTTCATATTGTTTTCTGCAGCCCACTGAAAGATTTGGTTGATGTCCGCCTGGAGCCTTGCAGTGTCTGCAATGGAAGACACTGTCATGCAGATTCGGGTGTCATCTGCAAAGGAAGACACGGTGCTGTGGCTGACATCCTTGTCTATGTCGGATATGAGGATGAGGAACAAGATGGGAGCTAGTACTGTGCCTTGTGGAACAGAGCTTTTCACCGTAGCTGCCTCGGACTTTACTCTGTTGACGACTACTCTCTGTGTTCTGTTAGTGAGGAAATTATAGATCCATCGACCAACTTTTCCTGTTATTCATTTAGCGCGCATTTTGTGCGCTATTACGCCATGGTCACACTTGTCGAAGGCTTTTGCAAAGTCTGTATATATTACATCTGCATTCTTTTTGTCTTCTAGTGCATTTAGGACCTTGTCGTAGTGATCCAGTAGTTGAGACAGACAGGAGCGACCTGTTCTAAACCCATGTTGCCCTGGGTTGTGTAACTGATGGGTTTCTAGATGGGTGGTGATCTTGCTTCTTAGGACCCTTTCAAAGATTTTTATGATATGGGATGTTAGTGCTATTGGTCTGTAGTTCTTTGCTGTTGCTTTACTGCCCCCTTTGTGGAGTGGGGCTATGTCTGTTGTTTTTAGTAACTGAGGGACGACCCCCGTGTCCATGCTCCCTCTCCATAGGATGGAAAAGGCTCGTGATAGGGGCTTCTTGCAGTTCTTGATGAACACAGAGTTCCATGAGTCTGGCCCTGGGGCAGAGTGCATGGGCATGTCATTTATCGCCTGTTCGAAGTCATTTGGCGTCAGGATAACATCGGATAGGCTTGTGTTAATCAAATTTTGTGGCTCTCTCATAAAAAATTCATTTTGATCTTCGACTCTCAGTCTGGTTAGCGGCTTGCTAAAAACTGAGTCATATTGGGACTTGAGTAGCTCACTCATTTCCTTGCTGTCATCTGTGTAGGACCCATCTTGTTTAAGTAGGGGCCCAATACTGGACGTTGTTCTCGATTTTGATTTGGCATAGGAGAAGAAATACTTTGGGTTTCTTTCGATTTCATTTATGGCTTTTAGTTCTTCCCGCGATTCCTGACTCCTAAAGGATTCTTTTAGCTTAAGTTCGATGCTTGCTATTTCTCTGACCAGTGTCTCCCTGCGCATTTCTGATATATTGACCTCTTTTAGCCGCTCTGTTATTCTTTTCCGTCGCCTGTAAAGGGAGCGCCTGTCTCTTTCTATTTTACATCTACTCCTCCTTTTTCTTAGAGGAATAAGCCTTGTGCATACATCGAGTGCCACCGAGTTAATCTGTTCTAGGCATAAGTTTGGGTCTGTGTTGCTTAGTATATCTTCCCAGCTTATATCGGTTAGGACTTGGTTTACTTGGTCCCACTTTATGTTTTTGTTATTGAAGTTGAATTTGGTGAATGCTCCCTCGTGACTAGTCTCATTTTGTCGGTCTGGGGCTCCACGCATACATGTCTGAACCTCAATTATGTTGTGATCTGAGTATATTGTTTTTGATATGGTGACATTTCTTATCAGATCATCATTGTTAGTGAAGATGAGGTCTAGTGTATTCTCCAGTCTAGTAGGCTCTATTATTTGTTGGTTTAAATTGAATTTTGTGCAGAGATTTAAAAGCTCGTGTGAGTGTGAGTTTTCATCAGAGCTGCCTCCTGGTGTTATTACTGCAACAATATTATTTGCTATATTCCTCCATTTTAGGTGCCTTAAGTTGAAATCCCCCAGGAGCAAGATGTTGGGTGCAGGAGCTGGAAGATTTTCCAGACAGTGGTCAATTTTTAACAGCTGTTCCTGGAATTGCTGGGATGTTGCATCCGGAGGCTTGTAGACTACCACAATGACTAGGTTTTGGTTCTCGACCTTTACTGCTAAAACTTCCACTACGTCATTTGAGGCATTAAGCAGTTCTGTGCAAACAAGTGACTCTGCAATGTACAGGCCAACCCCCCCCTTTTTGCCTGTTCACTCTGTCACATCTGTATAGGTTGTAACCTGGGATCCATATTTCGTTGTCCAAGTGATCCTTTATGTGGGTCTCAGTGAAAGCCGCGAACATTGCCTTTGCCTCTGCAAGCAGTCCACGGATGAAAGGTATTTTGTTGTTTATTGCTGGCTTTAGACCCTGTATATTTGCAAAGAAGAATGTTATCGGACTGGTGGTATTGTTGGTACTGGGGGGGGATTTTTTTTCCGGCATTAGTATCTGTATCTGTTGGTTTGGAGTGGAGGCCATCGACTGTGGTTCCACTCCAGGAATGACTGGATTTGGTGTACGATTTCTGCCATTTCCTGCCAGTTTTTTTTCCTTCCTGGCACTAAAAAACCTCTCCCTCTTGAGTGGCTGTGGCTACCCAGGTTTTCCCATGGCCTGGATGTTTTGTATCTTTTTGTCCCCTTTAGATGGTATGCCTGGCAATTTAAGTTATAGCACAGTCTTTCCTGTACTGAAGAGGTACACATTTCAGGGTGAAAAAGCTTACAGGAAGGGAGTTTGCATTTTCCTGTTGTCATATGGGCATGACATTTTCTAGGGTGGTCATAGTTGCATGTCCCATCTGTTTTTCCAGATTTCCCATGCCAGCAGATACCAAGTGCATAGTATGTGCACAGGCTTGGTTTCCGTTTGCCTTGGGTTTCTGTGACTGTATTCCCTGTTGGTGCATGTTTCCCTGTCTTATTCCTATCCTCCTTAGCACCAACAATGGAGCTCCCACCAGTTGTTTTTGGTAATTTATCCTCACTATTGCTATTGGAGTCCTCTTGTTTGCTATTTCCTGCGGTATTTCTGGTTTGCAATATTGGTTTTATCTTATCTTTGACTACACTTGTTTCCCTACTATGGCTCCTGTCCTCTATGAGGTCATTTATATGTATTCCTTCCTGCGTATAATTCCCGACTACCTGGACAAAATCTCCAGCTTCACCATTACTGTCTACCAGGACAGTATCTCCAGCTTCACCATTTCTGTCTCCCAGGACAGCACCTCCAGCTTCACCATTACTGTCTCCCAGGACAGCACTATCAGCCCCACATTTACTGACTACCAGGACATCACCTCCAGCCTTACAGTTTGTGACTACATGGCCAGTATCAAGGGCAGTACCATTCAGCCCGGACTTTTTATGTTCCCATCTGTTGTAGAAAGCTTCCAGGTTTTCTATGAAAGCAGCTTTGATGTTATCCTCTTTTAATACCCTTGTGATTTTAGTCCACAGATTTTCCTCATTTGGGCATACCCAAAAACACTTCTCTGTTTTAATACTGCTTGTAGCTAGTTCTGGGATATCTGCACAAGGAGCGTGACACCAATTTCCACAAAAATGACAATTTATCCATGTGGTAGCCCGTTTGTTTGACTGACCACAGACTACACACAGCTTCATAATGATTTGAATGGTTGATTTACTGCAAGTCTACTAGCAACCTCTTGAATATTATATTAATAACCTTAAATGAAGCTCTAGCTATTTGTATTTCTGTTTCTAACTCTTTTTGTATATTGGACAGCTTACCGTCACGTTCCTGATTTTTAATGTTTGTGATTATAAGGGCGCCTACAAACCCATCCGTTTACAGTCTGCTTTATTGTCCAACGAAACTGTTTGAAACCAGTCCCGGGTTCGGACCAGTCAAGGGTTCGGACCAGTCAAGGGTTCGGACCAGTCGATCTGCTCTGATCAGTGGGTCACTTATTTAAAACATACTGGTCGGTGATTTGAGCTAACACATGAAGGATCTACTGGAAATTATCTACCCGAGTAATATGTGATTTGACTGATACAAAAGTATAACTTGCGTGTTGAAGAGCCGGTGATATCTGGCAGCTCCTACAATGACGTACAGTCGACCTCTTTGTTTATCAATCGCTGTATCTGGCTTTTCTATTTTTTTGTTTTTCCGTCTCCACCACAATAAATGCTATATTATCACTATAGGTACAAATGGGAGATCCTGCTATACCCAAGTTATCTGGCTTTCTCTCGAATAAGAAGGCCCAGTCATACGACACTGTTTATGTAACTGTCAGACTAGGCAATGAGAGAAAACGTATTAATGCCGTAATTGTGGATAGGCTCCCAGAGAAAATATCTACAATAGGGCTTGGTAACGCTACTGAAAGGCTTTCAAGTAAGGTAAATTTGGCACCTTCTGGTGTAAATAATGATTCTGTGGGGCCAATAGATATTTTGAGGTAGTGACCATTATGCCACCTTTGTAAAGGGTATGACAAAGAAATGCAGAGTCACCCTTCTAAGGACCACAGGAGGTCACGTGATGTACGGCAGGCTTCCTCGTACTGATAATGAATGACTGGAGGAAGCCATAAATACAGTTACAGTGTGTCTTACTCATGAAATATCACCCCAGTATAAATATACTTCAATAGAGGATGAAGTTGAACCTGTGTATAAATTATGGGAATTGGACAGCATAGGGATCAATGTAAATGAAGAAAGTCCAGATGATTCCTTTACTCAAGAACAATACCAGAAGGATGTTAAATTTGAATCTGGACAATACTGGGTGAGACTTCAGTGGAAGCTGAACCATCCAGACCTACCAACTAATTACTGGATGGCGTATGGACAATTAAAGGCTCAGCTCCACGAACTGAGCAAGACACCAGAACTGTTGACTGCTTACGATGATATAATTAATGAGCAGTTAAATAATAAATACATAGAGGAGGTACCTGCTGAGCAATCCCAGATTTATGGTCACTATTTGCCTCATCACGGAGTGAAGAAGGATTCTAAGACCACTCCTCTGAGGATTGTGTTTAATTGTAGTGCCAGGAGTAACAAAAATGTACCTAGTTTGAATGACTGTTTGATGACAGGTCCGTCGTTGACGGAAAAACTGGGAGACATATTATTAAACTTCAGGGTTAAGAATTATGCCTTTACGGCGGACATAAGTAAAGCTTTCCTGAGAGTGGGTCTGCAGGAGGCTGACTGGGATTGCACTAGGTTCTTATGGCTCGAGAATCCTAGTGACCCACTTAGTCCCCTGAAGACTTTTCGCTTCAGGAGCGTATTGTTTGGTGCTACCTCCAGTCCGTTCCTACTCCAGGCAACGATAAATGCACACCTTAAGCGTACGGGTTGTCCACTGAGTGGAGTAATGGGTAAACAATTTTATGTGGACAATTTCCTGGGGGTGACATCTACTGAAGAGGAACTAATGAGCATATATGAAGGGGCTAATGAAATAATGCAAGATGCAAATATGCCCCTGAGGGAATTGAACAGTAATTCGTCCAGTTTAAGGGCTCAAATAAGTAAAGACAACCCTGGAGTTGAAGTGTCTAAATATAGTAATGTGCTGGGACTGACTTGGGACACAGAGAGAGACTTGTTATCGTAAAAGTTTAATAACTACAGCATGCCCAATAAATTAACCAAGAGAGTCTTACTTGCGGAAGTTTCAAAATGCTTCGATCCACTAGGCTTAGTGTCCCCACTTACCATAAGAGGAAAATTGTTGATACAAGAAGCATGGAAGCTTAAGTGTGCTTGGGATGAAACCCTACCTGAGGAATTTGTTGAAAGGTGGGAAGAAATAATAGGTGAATATGTAAAATTACCAATGTTGGAGTTCCCACGTAATGTGGCCAGCCAAGATGGAGAAAATGTACTCCACATTTTTTGCGATGCTTCGAAATTAGCATATGGAGCAGTCGCTTACCTTCAGTGTAATAGTGCCATTTCTCTTGTTGTGTCTAAGGCTAAGGTGGCTCCAATCAAATCACGTACCTTACCTCAGTTGGAATTAACGGCCATTTATGTAGGTGTCAAATTAGCCAATTATATAAGAAATAAATTGCGAGAGATAAATATCAGCTACACCGGAATTTGGTCTGATAACGAGGTATCCTTACGATGGATTCGTAATGGTAACAGTAAGATTGTGTATGTACAAAACAGAGTCGCTGAAATCAATCAAATGCAGGAGAAATATAACAGTTTGGGTCAGCATATGTTAACCTTTAATCACATTCCTGGTGACGAGAATCCGGCTGACTTCTTGTCTCGAGGCTTGACTTATGAAAAATTTGTGAGTGCTTTATCGTGGTTTAAAGGGCCAAGTTGGCTGGTGGACAAAATTAACTGGCCGGTGCAAAAGGCACATATTGCTCCTGTCGAAATTACGGTGAGCACCGCTCCAGTCAGTAGTCCCTCCTTAGCCATTGACATGAATAGGTATTCTTCCTTAACCAAGCTGATTAGCATGACAAGGTTAGTGTTTAAATTTATAAGTAAGATGAATATCTCATAATTTTCCCCATCCCCTGAAATACTGGCTACAGAGGGTACAAGAAGAAACCTACAGGGATGAGATTAAATTAATGATGGACGGAAAAATTGTGAAAGGCTCAATAATAGAAAAGCTGGGGCTGTATTTAGAGGATGATGTAATTAGGTGCAGAGGCAGGTTACAAAATACTGAACTGGGGGAATATGCTAAGCACCCTATCTTGCTGCCCAAAACTCATCACCTGACAACCTTGATTGTCTTTAATGCCCATAATAACGTGATGCACGGTGGGGTACAGGATACCTTAAACTGTATTCGGGAAACCTTCTGGATTCCACAAGGACGGCAAAGTGTAAAAAGGTTATTAAGTCGTGTGTAATATGTCGCCGGGTGGATGCCAGAACCTACATGTTCCCAGGTCCTCCACCATTGCCCAAGGAATGCGTGCAGTTGGTAAAACCATTTGATGTGACCGGAGTGGACTATAGTGGGCCAATCATTTTAACAGGTACTTCAGATGGTGTTCCCTTGAAGGTGTATGTATGTCTATTTACTTGTACAGCTACTAGGGCTGTTCATCTAGAAGTGGCTCAGGACTTGTCTGCAGAACAGTTCATACAGCTGTTCCAGAAATTTGCAGCTAGGAGATCCTGTCCAAGATTGATGATCTCAGATAATGCCACCAATTTTGTAGCGGGTGCTCAACACTTGATGGAATTAAATAAGAGTGATGATGTACAGTCTTTGTTGACCCAGCGAGGGTGTGTCTGGAAATTTATTACTCCCAGAGCCCCTTGGCAGGGAGGACTGTACGAAAGAATGATAGGTACAGTGAAAAGATGTCTTCATAAGGTGCTACACAGAAAGAGAATTAATTTGGAGGAATTCCGTGCAGTGTTGGTGGAGGCAGAGAATCGGGTAAACAATCGCCCTCTGTCATAAATGAGCGACACTCCTGACACGGAGATCCTGACTCCCTCTCACCTAATATGCGGACGAAGGTTAGAAGCTGCACCTATCTATAGAGATAATCCCGAGGGAAGTGATGAGGATTACAATAACGTGACCATGTTGAGTGATAAGTTCAAGATGTTAAATAAGGTAATTACTCATTGGTCCGATGTGTGGCGTAAAGAATATCTTCTTACACTACGTGAACACTTTTATGGTGCGCCAGAGGCAGTAAACCGAAAGAACATTCAACCAGGTGACATTGTGTTAATTGATACTGAACAACATCGAACATTGTGGCCTCTGGGCAAGGTAGTTACATTATACCCAGATGCACAAGGTGTTGTCAGAAACGTCAAAGTGTTGTGTCGTGGTCAGGAAAGTTTGCGTACCATTAATAAATTAATTCTCTTAGAATTAAATAGTGTTCAATCCAATGCAGATGGAAATCTAAGGGCGTGTGCGTGTGCGTGTGTGTGTGTGTGTCAGCGTGTGTGTCAGCGTGTCTCGTGTTTTCACGGTCGCTCTTACGTGCTAGAACTTTAATTTGTGTCATCAATCCTATAAGATACATCCCTCTAGCGCCTGGAACCAATCTTGGGCGGAAAACATTATATACTGAGTCAAAAAAGGAAAATTAGTGTGCACTACCTAGCAGAGTTTACTACCAGAGGGGAATCATAGGCCTGGATGACGTGTGAAAAAATAATAATAATTGAACTTTTCTTGTCAAAGGAAAGAAAGTCTCCCTGATAGCATTGTGTATACATAGTGTTATAGTGTATACTACAGTGGCTCCCTAGTATATAGATGATAAAGGCTAAAGTATCATTTGAAAACAGGTGAATTTGTAAATGAAGTGATAAGCCTATAGAGGCAGGTGCCAGAAGTCGCCAGAAACTTACCACAGTGGCAATGTTCGCGGCTTTCACTGAGACCCACATAAAGGATCACTTGGACAACGAAATATGGATCCCAGGTTACAACCTATACAGATGTGACAGAGTAAAGAGGCAAAAGGGGGGGTTGGCCTGTACATTGCAGAGTCACTTGTTTGCACAGAACTGCTAAATGCCTCAAATGATGTAGTGGAAGTTTTAGCAGTAAAGGTCGAGAACCAAAACCTAGTCATTGTGGTAGTCTACAAGCCTCCAGATGCAACATCCCAGCAATTCCAGGAACAGCTGTTAAAAATTGACCACTGTCTGGAAAATCTTCCAGCTCCTGCACCCAACATCTTGCTCCTGGGGGATTTCAACTTAAGGCACCTAAAATGGAGGAATATAGCAAATAATATTGTTGCAGAAATAACACCAGGAGGCAGCTCTGATAAAAACTCACACTCACGCAAGCTTTTAAATCTCTGCACAAAATTCAATTTAAACCAGCAAATAATAGAGCCTACTAGACTGGAGAATACACTAGACCTCATCTTCACTAACAATGATGATCTGATAAGAAATGTCACCATATCAAAAACAATATACTCAGATCACAACATAATTGAGGTTCAGTCATGTATGCGCGGAGCGCCAGACCGACATAATGAGATTAGTCACGAGGGAGCATTCACCAAATTCAACTTCAATAACAAAAACATAAAGTGGGACCAAGTAAACCAAGTCCTAACCGATATAAGCTGGGAAGATATACTAAGCAACACAGACCCCAACTTATGCCTAGAACAGATTAACTCGGTGGCACTCAATGTATGCACAAGGCTTATTCCTCTAAGAAAAAGGAGGAGTAGATGTAAAATAGAAAGAGACAGGCGCTCTCTTTACAGGCGACGGAAAAGAATAACAGAGCGGCTAAAAGAGGTCAATATATCTGAAATGTGTAGGGACACACTGGTCAGAGAAATAGCAAGCATCGAACTAAAAGAATCCTTTAGGAGTCAGGAATCGTGGGAAGAACTAAAAGCCATAAATGAAATCGAAAGAAACCCAAAGTATTTCTTCTCCTATGCCAAATCAAAATCGAGAACAACGTCCAGTATTGGGCCCCTACTTAAACAAGATGGATCCTACACAGATGACAAGGAAATGAGTGAGCTACTCAAGTCCCAATATGACTCAGTTTTTAGCAAGCCGCTAACCAGACTGAGAGTCGAAGATCAAAGTGAATTTTTTATGAGAGAGCCACAAAATTTGATTAACACAAGCCTATCCGATGTTATCATGACGCCAAATGACTTCGAACAGGCGATAAATGACATGCCCATGCACTCTGCCCCAGGGCCAGACTCATGGTACTCTGTGTTCATCAAGAACTGCAAGAAGCCCCTATCACGAGCCTTTTCAATCCTATGGAGAGGGAGCATGGACACGGGGGTCGTCCCACAGTTACTAAAAACAACATACATAGCCCCACTCCACAAAGGGGGCAGTAAAGCAACAGCAAAGAACTACAGACCAATAGCACTAACATCCCATATCATAAAAATCTTTGAAAGGGTCCTAAGAAGCAAGATCACCACCCATCTAGAAACCCATCAGTTACACAACCCAGGGCAACATGGGTTTAGAACAGGTCGCTCCTGTCTGTCTCAACTATTGGATCACTAGACAAGGTCCTAAATGCACTAGAAAACAAAAAGAATGCAGATGTAATATATACAGACTTTGCAAAAGCCTTCGACAAGTGTAACCATGGCGTAATAGCGCACAAAATGCGTACTAAAGGAATAACAGGAAAAGTCGGTCGATGGATCTATAATTTCCTCACTAACAGAACACAGAGAGTAGTCGTCAACAGAGTAAAGTCCGAGGCAGCTACGGTGAAAAGCTCTGTTCCACAAGGCACAGTACTCGCTCCCATCTTGTTCCTCATCCTCATATCCGACATAGACAAGGATGTCAGCCACAGCACCGTGTCTTCCTTTGCAGATGACACCCGAATCTGCATGACACGGCTTCCATTGCAGACACTGCAAGGCTCCAGGCGGACATCAACCAAATCTTTCAGTGGGCTGCAGAAAACAATATGAAGTTCAACGATGAGAAATTTCAATTACTCAGATATGGTAAACATGAGGAAATTAAATCTTCATCAGAGTACAAAACAAATTCTGGCCACAAAATAGAGCGAAACACCAACGTCAAAGACCTGGGAATGATCATGTCGGAGGATCTCACCTTCAAGGACCATAACATTGTATCAATCGCATCTGCTAGAAAAATGACAGGATGGATAATGAGAACCTTCAAAACTAGGGAGGCCAAGCCCATGATGACACTCTTCAGGTCACTTGTTCTATCTAGGCTGGAATATTGCTGCACACTAACAGCACCTTTCAAGGCAGGTGAAATTGCCGACCTAGAAAATGTACAGAGAACTTTCACGGCGTGCATAACGGAGATAAAACACCTCAGTTATTGGGAGCGCTTGAGGTTCCTAAACCTGTATTCCCTGGAACGCAGGAGGGAGAGATACATGATTATATACACCTGGAAAATCCTAGAGGGACTAGTACTGAACTTGCACACGAAAATCACTCACTACGAAAGCAAAAGACTTGGCAGACGATGCACCATCCCCCCAATGAAAAGCAGGGGTGTCACTAGCACGTTAAGAGACCATACAATAAGTGTCAGGGGCCCGAGACTGTTCAACTGCCTCCCAGCACACATAAGGGGGATTACCAACAGACCCCTGGCAGTCTTCAAGCTGGCACTGGACAAGCACCTAAAGTCAGTTCCTGATCAGCCGGGCTGTGGCTCGTACGTTGGTTTGCGTGCAGCCAGCAGCAACAGCCTGGTTGATCAGGCTCTGATCCACCAGGAGGCCTGGTCACAGACCGGGCCGCGGGGGCGTTGACCCCCGGAACTCTCTCCAGGTAAACTCCAGAGGTCAGCTGTTTTAATAATCTTCCTGGCCTGCTAGTGTACTCGCATATAATCTAGTGATACCAGTGAATAGCAGAATACAGTATTGTAGTAGCAACTAACCAGTATTATAATGGTACTTAGTGGAGTGGAGTGACTTTCATTAGTTTCTTTTTTCTTGAAATACCAGACGTATACTGTGAATTTCATATAACCTGTAGTTACCAGCGGTCGCAATATACACAACGAGAAGCAATTATTACTACAGAAAAAGTGTCCTTCCTCCAAAATTTCCACCAGTCAACTATAGTGATAATATAGCATTTATTGTGGTGGAGACGAAAAAACCTAGAAAAGCTAGATACAGCGATTGATAAACAAGGGTTGAGGCTCAACCGTTCGTCATTGTAGGAGCTGCCAGCAATCACCGGTTCTTCAACATGCAAGTTATACTTTTGTATCAGTCAAATCACATATTACTCAGGTAGATAATTTCCAGTAGATCCTTCATGTGTTAGCCCAAATCACCGACCAGTATGTTTTAAATAAGTGACCCACTGATCAGATCAGACTGGTTCCGAACCCTCGACTGGTCCGAACCCTCGACTGGTCCGAACCCTCGACTGGTCCGAACCTTTGACTGGTCCGAACCCTTGACTAGTTTCAAACAGATTCGTTGGACAATAAAGCAGACTGTAAACGGATGGGGTTGTAGGCGCCCTTATCAAACACAAACAATAAATATCAATCAGGAACTTACACTGGTAAGCTGTCCAATATACAAGTACAGTTAGAAATATAAATACAAATAGCTAGAGCTTCATTTAAGGAGGTTATTAATAGAGTATTCAAGAGGTTGCTAGTAGAATTACAGTAAATCAACCATTCAAATCATTATGAAGCTCTGTGTAGTCTGCAGTCAATCAAACAAACGGGCTTCCACATGGATAAATTGTCATTTTTGTGGAAATTGGTGTCACGCCCCTTGTGCAGATATCCAAGAACTACCTACAACCAGTATTAAAACAGGGAAGTGTTTTTGGGTATGCCCAAATCAGATAAATCTGTGGACTAAAATCACAAGGGTATTAAAAGAGGATAACATCAAAGCTGCTTTCATAGAAACCCTGGAAGCTTTCTACAACAGATGGGAACATAAAAAGTCTGGGCTGAATGGTACTGCCCTTGATACTGGCCATGTAGTCAGAAACTGTAAGGCTGGAGGTGATGTCCTGGTAGTCAGTAAATGTGGGGCTGATAGTGCTGTCCTGGGAGACAGTAATGGTGAAGCTGGAGGTGCTGTCCTGGGAGACAGTAATGGTGAAGCTGGAGGTGCTGTCCTGGGAGACAGTAATGGTGAAGCTGGAGGTGCTGTCCTAGGAGACAGTAATGGTGAAGCTGGAGATTTTGTCCAGGTAGTCGGGAATTATACGCAGGAAGGAATACATATAAATGACCTCATAGGGGACAGCAGCCGTAGTGGGGAAACAAGTGTAGTCAAAGATAAGATAAAACCAATATTGCAAACTAGAAATACCACAGGAAATAGCAAACAAGAGGACTCCACTAGCAATAGTGAGGATATATTACTAAAAACAACTGGTGGGAGCTCCATTGTTGGTGCTAGGGAGGATAGGAATAAGACAGGTAAACATGCACCAACAGGGAATACAGTCACAGAAACCCAAGGCAAACGGAAACCAAGCATGTGCACATACTATGCACTTGGTATCTGCAGACATGGGAAATCTGGAAAAACAGACGGGACGTGAAACTATGACCACCCTAGAAAATGCCGTGCCCATATGACAACAGGAAAATGCAAACTCCCTTCCTGTAACCTTTTTCACCCTGAAATGTGTACCTCTTCAGTACAGGAAAGACTGTGCTATAACTTGCCAGGCACACCATCTAAAGGGGACGAAGATAAGATAAGATAAGATTTCGTTCGGATTTTTAACCCCGGAGGGTTAACCACCCAGGATAACCCAAGAAAGTCAGTGCGTCATCGAGGACTGTCTAACTTATTTCCATTGGGGTCCTTAATCTTGTCCCCCAGGATGCGACCCACACCAGTCGACTAACACCCAGGTACCTATTTGCTGCTAGGTGAACAGGACAATATGTGTAAGGAAACGTGTCGAAATGTTTCCACCCGCCGGGAATCGAACCCGGGCCCTCCGTGTGTGAAGCGGGAGCTTTAGCCACCAGACCACTGGGCCACGAAAAGATACAAAACATCCAGGCCATGGGAAAACCTGGGTAGCCACAGCCACTCAAGAGGGAGAGGTTTTTTTAGTGCCAGGAAGGAAAAAAAACTGGCAGGAAATGGCAGAAATCGTTCACCAAATCCAGTCATTCCTGGAGTGGAACCACAGTCGATGGCCTCAACTCCAAACCAACAGATACAGATACTAATGCCGGAAAAAAAATCCCCCCCCCCAGTACCAACAATACCACCAGTCCGATGACATTCTTCTTTACAAATATACAGGGTCTAAAGCCAGCAACAAACAACAAAATACCTTTCATCCATGGACTGCTTGCAGAGGCAAAGGCAATGTTCGTGGCTTTCACTGAGATCCACATAAAGGATCACTTGGACAACGAAATATGGATCCCAGGTTACAACCTATACAGATGTGACAGAGTGAACAGGCAAAAGGGGGGGGGGTTGGCCTGTGCATTGCAGAGTCATTTGTTTGCACAGAGCTGCTTAATGCCTCAAATGATGTAGTGGATGTTTTAGCAGTGAAGATCGAGAACCAAAACCTAGTCATTGTGGTAGTCTACAAGCCTCCGGATGCAACATCCCAGCAATTCCAGGAACAGCTGTTAAAAATTTACCACTCTGAAAAATCTTCCAGCTCCTGCACCCAACATCTTGCTCCTGGGGGATTTCAACTTAAGGCACCTAAAATGGAGGAATGTAGCAAATAATATTGTTGCAGTAATAACACCAGGAGGCAGCTCTCATGAAAACTCACACTCACACGGGCTTTTAAATCTCTGCACAAAATTCAATTTAAACCAGCAAATAATAGAGCCTACTAGACTGGAGAATACACTAGACCTCATCTTCACTAACAATGATGATCTGATAAGAAATGTCACCATATCAAAAACAATATACTCAGATAACAACATAATTGAGGTTCAGACATGTATGCACGGTGCCCCAGACCGACATAATGAGATTAATCACGAGGGAGCGTTCACCAAATTCAACTTCAGTAACAAAAACATAAAGTGGGACCAAGTAAACCAAGTCCTAACCGATATAAGCTGGGAAGATAGACTAAGCAACACAGACCCCAACTTATGCCTAGAACAGATTAACTTGGTGGCACTCGATGTATGCACAAGGCTTATTCCTCTAAGAAAAAGGAGGAGTAGATGTAAAATAGAAAGAGACAGGCGCTCCCTTTACAGGCGACGGAAAAGAATAACAGAGTGGCTAAAAGAGGTCAATATATCTGAAATGCGTAGGGAGACACTGGCCAGAGAAATAGGAAGCATCAAACTTAAGCTAAAGGAATCTTATAGGAGTTAGGAATCGCAGGAAGAACTAAAAGCCATAAATGAAATCAAAAGAAACCCAAAGTATTTCTTCTCCTATGCCAAATCAAAGTCGAGAACAACGTCCAGTATTGGGCCCCTACTTAAACAAGATGGGTCCTACACAGATGACAGCAAGGAAATGAGTGAGCTACTCAAGTCCCAATATGACTCAGTTTTTAGCAAGCCACTAACCAGACTGAGAGTCGAAGATCAAAATGAATTTTTTATGAGAGAGCCACAGAATTTGGTTAACACAAGCCTATCCGATGTTATCCTGACGCCAAATGACTTCGAACAGGCGATAAATGACATGCCCATGAACTCTGCCCCAGGGCCAGACTCATGGAACTCCGTGTTCATCAAGAACTGCAAGAAGCCCCTATCATGAGCCTTTACCATCCTATGGAGAGGGAGCATGGACACGGGGGTAGTCCCACAGTTACTAAAAACAACAGACATAGCCCCACTCCACAAAGGGGGCAGTAAAACAACAGCAAAGAACTACAGACCGATACCACTAACATCCCATATCATAAAAATCTTTGAAAGGGTCCTAAGAAGCTAGATCACCACTGTTGTGATAGAAACACAGGCCTTATCTCTAGGCTTTATTGAACATAGAATCTTCATAGTACTTCTGCAACAACAAAATATAATGACTAGTACATCTAATAACGGCTTCTACAGGGATGGTGATGTCTTGCATATGTCAAGAGAAAAGTTATAACTACAGGCCACATATTTAAACTCACCATGTAATCTGCATCACTAATATAGGGATAGTAGAAGAGAAGAGAATCACACACCATGTGTTGGCACCCATGACACACACCAAACTGTTGTTGTTGTTAAGGGCCCCGAGAGGTGGTGCAGTATTATCCTGCTGCTGCTCCCCACAGGAGCAGTATCACTACAATCTTCCCCTTCTAGAATATCAGAGACAGTAATCTCCCAAACTGTTAGGTGGGCGACGTACACGTCCCGACCTTCGTAGCCCTTGAGGCTCTTCACCAGGTTCAATATTTTCCAGCGGGGTTTGACTAACTGCTGGAGCAGAATCCTCTATTTCCGTAGGGGTAGTCTCAAGGGGCTTTCCAGGAGAAAACGAAGCATCTTTCACATCTATTGGTGTATCTTGAGATTCCACACTAATGGGGATTTCAACTGGGGCTAAATGTCTTGTAGATACTGTAGTCTCTTCACCATTTTGGTAGCGAATGTGGGCATAATGTGGATTAGCTTGCAGGAGCTCTACCTCTTCCACTAAAGGATCCGTCTTGTTCATCCTATGGTGACTCTTCAGGAGAACGGGTCCAGGATGACATAACCAAGTGGGCACAGAGGCTCCCGTAGAGGAACGACGTGAATAGTTGAGGAGTCTTTCATGAGGGGTTGCATTAGTAGCTGTGCACAGCAATGATCTAATAGAGTGAAGAGCATCAGGTAGGACAGTTTGCCAGTGTTGAACAGGTAGATTGCGCAACTTCAATGTCATTGTAACTGCCTTCCATATAGTACCATTGAACCGCTCCACTTGACCATTGCCTTGAGGGTTGTAGCTTGTTGTTCTGCTGCAGGCAATACCTTTGCTAGACAAAAACTCCTGAAGTTCGTTACTCATGAACGAGGATCCCCTGTCTGAATGGATATAAGCTCGCATACCAAAAATAGAGAACAACTGTGAAAGACAACTAATAACAGTTGAAGCAGTCATATTTGCACAGGGGAATACAAAGGAAAACCTTGAATATTCATCTACTATGTTAAGGAAATACCTATTCTGATTTGTGCTTGGTAGAGGTCCTTTGAAATCTATATTCAGTCTCTCGAAAGGCTGGGTAGATTTTATGAGATGAGTCTTCTCTGGCTGATGAAAGTTTGGCTTGCACTCTGCACATACTCTGCATGCTCTGATCACTTGTCGCACATCTTCCACTGAGTAGGGCATGTTCTTTGATTTGACAAAATGGTACAGGCGTGTAACTCCTGGGTGACACAAAGCCTAGTGGAGTGCTGAGAGTGATTGCAAATCATGACATGCTGCTCCACAGTGGGACCTAGAGAATGCATCAGGTGAGATGTTCTCTTGACCCGGTCGGTACAGAATATCAAAGTCATAACACGATAGTTCCATCCTCCAGCGTAATATCTTGTCATTCTTTATCCTACTTTTGTGCTTCTTGTCGAACATATACATCACGGACCGTTGGTCAGTCCTTATGGTGAAATGTCTACAAGTTAAATAATGCCTCCAGTGGCGAACTGCTTCTATGATGGCCTGGGCTTCCTTTTCTACAGCAGCATAACATTTCTCTGATCCTTGAAAAGTTCTCGAAAAGAAGGCTACTGGTCGTCCTGCCTGAGATAAGACTGCAGCAATGGCAATGTCAGATGCACCCGTTTCCACTTCGAATGGTAGGGACTCATCAATGGCTTGAATTACTGAGTTTTCAATGTCCTGTTTGAGAGTATGGAAAGCGGCTTCTGCTTCCTTTGTCACAGGAAATGTGGTAGCACTCAATGGGCGGACTTTACTTGAATAGTTGTAGATCCATTGTGAGTAATAAGCAAAGAGACCAAGAGTTCTTTGGAGTGACTTTTTGTCTTGAGGCATTGGAAGTTCCCGTAGAGGTCGTAGTCGTTCAGGGTCTTGGAATATTGAACCTCCTTCCACTACATAACCAAGGATACTAAGCTTTTTAGTTGAAAAAGTGCACTTTTCATTGTAACTGATATTTTTCATCTTGGCGGCTTCCAAAAACTTATCAAGGTTTGCATCATGTTCCTCCTGGGTCTTGCCACAAATGGCAACATTATCTAAATACGCGTAAGTTCCCATGAGTTGCTCTTCCTGAATGAGTGAATCCATAATTCGTTGGAAGCAGGCTACCCCATTGGTGACTCCAAAAGGGACTGGTAAACTGATACAGGCAATCACTAGCCTGAAATGCTGTGTATGGTTTATCTTCATTCCTTATAGGGACTTGATGATAGGCACTCTGTAGATCAATTGTGCTAAACACATAGTACTGAGCAATTTTGTTCACTGTATCATCAATTCGAGGTAGAGGGTACCCATCAAGAAGTGTAAATTTGTTGATTGTCTCAGAGTAATCGATAGCCAGTCTCCGTTTCCTATAGTCATCTTTAACAACAACAACCTGTGCACGCCAAGGGGAATTACTCGGTTCTATAATACCCTCCTTCAGCAGCCTCTGAGTTTCTTTCTCAATGAACATCCGATCCTCATAAGAATAGCGGCGTGACTTAGCTGATATAGGATGGCAATCCATGGTAAGATTTGCAAACAGCTTTGGTGGGTCTACCCTTAAAGTGCTAAGTCCACAGACAACAAGAGGAGGCAGTTCACCTCCATATGTTAAGGTGACACTACCATGCAGCTTCTGAAAGTCCTGACCAAGGATAACATCAGAGCACAGTTGTGGCAGAATAGCTAAATGTACATCTTGATAATCCTTTCTATTAACTCTGAGATTTACCTTACAAAACCCTAAGGTCTGAATAGAGAGAGATGTTGATGCCATGGAAACGGTACCTGATGAGTGATGTACAGTCAAGGAGTGGCGTTTAACTAAGTCAAGATTGATGAAACTCTCTGAGCTGCCACTATCAATAAGACCATCTACTTCTGTTCCTTTGATGAATACTTTCACAACTGCCTTTGACAGTGAATTTGGAGTAGCCGCAGAAGTCACTGTTGCTAGTGTCGCATGATCACTGGAATGTGTGGAGGCACTAGCTCTTGTAGATGCATTAGCACGACATACTTTAGCAAAGTGACCTTTCTTGTGGCATTTACGGCACATTGCTTCACGAGCAGGACACTTTGGACGTGGATGTCTTGAAAAACCACAAAAGAAACACCGTACCTGCTGCTGCTGTCACTGAGGCAGGTTTCACAGTAACTTCATTGCAAGAGTCTTGGTCAGGAATTGCAGCACTTACCACTCGAGAAGGCTGAGTGGTACTGTATACTTCAGAATTCTTCTGGGCTGAATCTAGAGCTCTTGCCTGGTCAAAGGCAGCTGCTAAGTCGAGAGTTTTATTCTCCAATAAATGCTGCCTTATTATTGGTGATTGCAGGCCACTGATAAAAGTATCCCTGATGGACTCTTCACAATACTGAGCAGCTGTCACTGCTTGGAAGTGACAGTCCTTACCTAAAATTTTCAGTGCTTGAAGGAATTCCTCTAAGGATTCATCAATCTGCTGGCGGCGAGTTGCAAGGCGATAGCGTGCAAAGATTTCATTTGTAGGTTTAATATAATGAGACTTGAGGGTTTTGATAGCATCTTCATAGGTATTACACTCAGAAATAGCCTCATATATCTTAGGTGACACAAAATTGATGAGCAGACTTAGTTTATCTAGATCTTCTTTAGGAACGGCTCCCAAGAAGTTTTCGAAAGTCTTAAACCAGTGCTTCCATTCCTGAGCAGCCGTTGATAAGCTGGGGTCACAGTCTAGCCTCTCAGGTTTCAGTAAACGCTCCATGTTGTGATGTAGTCTAGCGCAGGATCACCACCAGGTAGCCCAGGAACCGTTTTATGTTCAATAAATTGTTGTGATAGAAACACAGGCCTTATCTCTAGGCTTTATTGAACATAGAATCTTCATAGTACTTCTGCAACAACAAAATATAATGACTAGTACATCTAATAACGGCTTCTACAGGGATGGTGATGTCTTGCATATGTCAAGAGAAAAGTTATAACTACAGGCCACATATTTAAACTCACCATGTAATCTGCATCACTAATATAGGGATAGTAGAAGAGAAGAGAATCACACACCATGTGTTGGCACCCATGACACACACCAAACTGTTGTTGTTGTTAAGGGCCCCGAGAGGTGGTGCAGTATTATCCTGCTGCTGCTCCCCACAGGAGCAGTATCACTACAACCACCCATCTAGAAACCCATCAGTTACACAACCCAGGGAAACATGGGTTTAGAACAGGTCGCTCCTGTCTGCCTCAACTATTGGATCACTACGACAAGATCCTAGATGCACTAGAAGACAAAAAGAATGCAGATGTAATATATACAGACTTTGCAAAAGCCTTCGACAAGTGTGACCATGGCGTAACAGTGCACAAAATGCGTGCTAAAGGAATAACAGGAAAAGTCGGTCGATGGATCTATAATTTCCTCACTAACAGAACACAGAGAGTAGTAGTCAACAGAGTAAAGTCCGAGGCAGCTACGGTGAAAAGCTCTGTTCCACAAGGCACAGTACTCACTCCCATCTTGTTCCTCATCCTCATATCTAACATAGACAAGGATGTCAGCCACAGCACCGTGTCTTCCTTTGCAGATGACACCCGAATCTGCATGACAGTGTCTTCCATTGCAGACACTGCAAGGCTCCAGGCGGACATCAACCAAATCTTTCAGTGGGCTGCAGAAAACAATATGAAGTTCAACGATGAGAAATTTCAATTACTCAGATATGGTAAACACGAGGAAATTAAATCTTCATCAGAGTTCAAAACAAATTCTGGCCACAAAATAGAGCGAAACACCAACGTCAAAGACCTGGGAGTGATCATGTCGGAGGATCTCACCTTCAAGGACCATAACATTGTATCAATCGCATCTGCTAGAAAAATGACAGGATGGATAATGAGAACCTTCAAAACTAGGGAGGCCAAGCCCATGATGACACTCTTCAGGTCACTTGTTCTATCTAGGCTGGAATATTGCTGCACACTAACAGCACCTTTCAAGGCAGGTGAAATTGCTGACCTAGAAAATGTACAGAGAACCTTCATGGCGCGCAAAACTGAGATAAAACACCTCAATTACTGGGAGCGCTTGAGGTTCCTAAACCTGTATTCCATGGAATGCCGGCGGGAGAGATACATGATTATATGCACCTGGAAAATCCTAGAGGGACTAGTACCGAACTTGCACACGAAAATAACTCACTACGAAAGCAAAAGACTTGGCAGACGATGCAACATCCCCCCAATGAAAAGCAGGGGTGTCACTAGCACGTTAAGAGACCGTACAATAAGTGTCAGGGGCCCGTGACTGTTCAACTGCCTCCCAGCATACATAAGGGGGATTACCAACAGACCCCTGGCAGTCTTCAAGCTGGCACTGGACAAGCACCTAAAGTCGGTTCCTGACCAGCTGGGCTGTGGCTCGTACGTTGGTTTGCGTGTATCCAGCAGTAACAGCCTGGTTGATCAGGCTCTGATCCACCAGGAGGCCTGGTCACAGACCGGGCCGCGGGGGCGTTGACCCCCGGAACTCTCTCCTGGTAAACTCCAGGTATAGAAGAAATGAAGGAAAAAAGGTAGGTGTTGTACTCGCCTCACCTACAAGTGGTAGCAGGGGTTGATCCACTGTGCCTGATCCCGCCTAGAAGGTGTTTATCAACGAAGGCAGAAAGAAGCATGTTCCAGGGGACAGTAATACCAAGACTTAATTGGGTATGAAGTATGGGCTTTAAATATTGCAATGAGGAGGAGGCTAGAGCTTCAGAGCCATCAAAGTGCAGGGTGAATGTTACGCTAAAAAATCGGAGCATTGAAAGTAGAAGACAGTGTGGAGTTACCAAAGGTATGAGTCAGAGGGCAGATGAAGAGTTGCTGAGATGGTTCAGGCTAGGATGGAGCAGAATAGGATGACCTGAAGGGTATAAAAATTATTTAACTAGGCTAAGTTCTAAACCTGTAAGGGTCATACCCCACAAGGGAGGTTCCTTGACGCTGGTGAGAGGCTCTTGATGTAGGGAATTGGATCTATGCTTCAGTTCCCTGAATTGAGCCTGAATATCTTTCATCCCCCCCCACGTGCACTCCCCCATGATTATAATTAAAATGTAAGGGTCATAATATTATTATTATAATTATGAAGAAGTGCCATACCCCGGGGGAGGGTGTCATAAAACACCAGAGGAATGGGAGACAAGCAGGTTTCATCTAAGGAAGTGTAAAGCAGCACGAGTCCCTGCATCATGAGCCTTTTGCCAGTATATGGGTGCTTCTGTTGAATGGTGGGATCCTGTAGCACTGAAGAAATGGGAGGAATCCAAGCTAAAACCAAGGAAGGGGAGAATAAGTCCAGTTCCTTGAATCAGTTATTATTATAATTAAAAATGAAGTGCTAAACCTACAAGTCATAGTGTCCTTGGATCAAGAGCTCCTCACTGGCATCAAGAGGGTGTATAAACCTGGGGTGAAGCAAAGGATGGGTTTTCTAGGAAGGATTAGAGAAAAAGTATGAAGGCTGTTTTAAGTGGTAGAGGCTTCAGCATTCAGTAGGTGTGTTAGATGGGAGTGGAGACAAGTGGTTTTAGGAATTTAGGAAAACCAGTTAAACGGACTTACAGTCTGTAAGTTGGAAAGTACAATGCCTTCACTCTGAAGGAGAGGTGAGGATGACAGTTTTAACGGTCATTTGAAATATGTGTGTGTATGTGTGTGTGTACTACTGGCAAGATAGCAATTGAATGAATAATGACCACCTTCCTTTTTTTGGGAGAAGGGGTCACCCTGCTTTGGTGGGAGACATTTGGTGTAGTAAAAATTATGCCCCCCCACACACGCCAACTGAAAAATTACACTCTTGCCTGGAGTTTACCTGGAGAGAGTTTCGGGGGTCAACACCCCCGCGGCCCGGTCTGTGACCAGGCCTCCTGGTGGATCAGTGCCTGATCAACCAGGCTGTTGCTGCTGGCTGCACGCAAACCAACGTACGAGCCACAGCCCGGCTGATCAGGAACCGACTTTAGGTGCTTGTCCAGTGCCAGCTTGAAGACTGCCAGGGGTCTGTTGGTAATCCCCCTTATGTGTGCTGGGAGGCAGTTGAACAGTCTCGGGCCCCTGACACTCATTGTATGGTCTCTTAACGTGCTAGTGACACCCCTGCTTTTCATTGGGGGGATGGTGCATCGTCTGCCAAGTCTTTTGCTTTCGTAGTGAGTGATTTTCGTGTGCAAGTTCGGTACTAGTCCCTCTAGGATTTTCCAGGTGTATATAATCATGTATCTCTCCCTCCTGCGTTCCAGGGAATACAGGTTTAGAAACCTCAAGCGCTCCCAGTAATTGAGGTGTTTTATCTCCGTTATGCGCGCCGTGAAAGTTCTCTGTACATTTTCTAGGTCGGCAATTTCACCTGCCTTGAAAGGTGCTGTTAGAGTGCAGCAATATTCCAGCCTAGATAGAACAAGTGACCTGAAGAGTGTCATCATGGGCTTGGCCTCCCTAGTTTTGAAGGTTCTCATTATCCATCCTGTCATTTTTCTAGCAGATGCGATTGATACAATGTTATGGTCCTTGAAGGTGAGATCCTCCGACATAATCACTCCCAGGTCTTTGACGTTGGTGTTTCGCTCTATTTTGTGGCCAGAATTTGTTTTCTACTCTGATGAAGATTTAATTTCCTCATGTTTACCATATCTGAGTAATTGAAATTTCTCATCGTTGAACTTCATATTGTTTTCTGCAGCCCACTGAAAGATTTGGTTGATGTCCGCCTGGAGCCTTGCAGAGTCTGCAATGGAAGACACTGTCATGCAGATTCGGGTGTCATCTGCAAAGGAAGACACGGTGCTGTGGCTGACATCCTTGTCTATGTCGGATATGAGGATGAGGAACAAGATGGGAGCTAGTACTGTGCCTTGTGGAACAGAGCTTTTCACCGTAGCTGCCTCGGACTTTACTCTGTTGACGACTACTCTCTGTGTTCTGTTAGTGAGGAAATTATAGATCCATCGACCGACTTTTCCTGTTATTCCTTTAGCGCGCATTTTGTGCGCTATTACGCCATGGTCACACTTGTTGAAGGCTTTTGCAAAGTCTGTATATATTACATCTGCATTCTTTTTGTCTTCTAGTGCATTTAGGACCTTGTCGTAGTGATCCAGTAGTTGAGACAGACAGGAGCGACCTGTTCTAAACCCATGTTGCCCTGGGTTGTGTAACTGATGGGTTTCTAGATGGGTGGTGATCTTGCTTCTTAGGACCCTTTCAAAGATTTTTATGATATGGGATGTTAGTGCTATTGGTCTGTAGTTCTTTGCTGTTGCTTTACTGCCCCCTTTGTGGAGTGGGGCTATGTCTGTTGTTTTTAGTAACTGAGGGACGACCCCCGTGTCCATGCTCCCTCTCCATAGGATGGAAAAGGCTCGTGATAGGGGCTTCTTGCAGTTCTTGATGAACACAGAGTTCCATGAGTCTGGCCCTGGGGCAGAGTGCATGGGCATGTCATTTATCGCCTGTTCGAAGTCATTTGGCGTCAGGATAACATCGGATAGGCTTGTGTTAATCAAATTTTGTGGCTCTCTCATAAAAAATTCATTTTGATCTTCGACTCTCAGTCTGGTTAGCGGCTTGCTAAAAACTGAGTCATATTGGGACTTGAGTAGCTCACTCATTTCCTTGCTGTCATCTGTGTAGGACCCATCTTGTTTAAGTAGGGGCCCAATACTGGACGTTGTTCTCGATTTTGATTTGGCATAGGAGAAGAAATACTTTGGGTTTCTTTCGATTTCATTTATGGCTTTTAGTTCTTCCCGCGATTCCTGACTCCTAAAGGATTCTTTTAGCTTAAGTTCGATGCTTGCTATATCATGCATTGTACAGTATTAAAAAAATCTTACATAACATCATTTTTATATTTCATTTCTTTTCCTTTTATGGCATACATTTTAGTGATATTAGAATAAAATGGCACACCATTTAAAAACTAAGGGATGTGTGGACGGCTCTTTGATCCAAGCAATTTTACCCTCCCCTATCTTAGCTCATATCTAACTACTTTCCTTTCCACATTATTATAATAATAATAATAATAATAAGAAAAGAAGCACTAAACCTACAAGGGTCATACAGTGCACTGGGGCAGAGGATAGTGCAGAACTGTAAAGTAGCAAAGGTGGAGAGGACAACAGAGGGAGAGTTAGAAAGGGCTGCAAGGAGTGCTAGAGGAAGGATCATCAAAGTTTGTGTAGTATATCAGTTGTTGTCAAAAGGTCAGCGAGGGAGTCTTGAGTCAAAGGTGGGTCCATCAGCTAGGAGGGAAGATAAAGTAAGGGTGTTAGAGTGGTGACGATGTTGGAGGTAAATTCTGCATGGTCACTGATAGACCAGACAGTCCAACAGAATATGGCTAACCGAAACTGGAACCTGACAGTTCTCACAGAGTGGAACTGGGTGCCTCTCCTGAGATACCTGTACGAAGAGTGTGCCCAGTGCGAAGACAGGAGCATGCAGTCTCCCAGCCTCAGCGTCGATGACAAGGTGACCAGAAGCCTAAACTTGGTCCGTCTTGAGGCAGGTGGGCGATCCGAAAATCGTTGCACCGTATTTGGAGAAGCCGGACGCATGGTTAAAGATGCTCAAGGGTCAGAGGCACTAGAAGAAATGGCAGGTGACGAAATGTCATCAGCAGGAGGTACAGGGATAATGGGAAAAGTCTGGAGAATGGTCCAATAATGAAGTCTGGTCAGAACAGGATGTGGTAACAAAAAGGGGCCGGGGAGGAGGAAGGGAGTCATGGAACGAAGGTACTTTCTTATTATTATTTTAAGAAAAAAAATAGAGAAGTAAAGAAAAAAAAAGTAGAGAGACAGTTACTAGAAGGCATGAAAGAGTTGCAAGTTCGCCCTCTCATCCAAGAGGACCTTGACACTGCCAACAGCGCA
Organism: Cherax quadricarinatus; assembly: GCF_038502225.1. Classification (NCBI taxonomy): domain Eukaryota; kingdom Metazoa; phylum Arthropoda; class Malacostraca; order Decapoda; family Parastacidae; genus Cherax; species Cherax quadricarinatus. Next base: position 47,869,479 of record NC_091297.1, read on the forward strand.
GATACAGTGAGGAACCTGTGCCATACCCAACCCTTCACACCAGTACACCAGCACTCCAGGATAGCAACCTCACATCCACTGAGCCACCTCGGCAGACAAAAGAGAGGATGCTCGGATACCTGCCACAAAGCATACCTCTCTCGGCTGCCACCTCCCAGAACAGGCAGCTTCTGGAGATACACCTATCACCTGCAGGACACCCCGCCCCACCCCCTGGAAATCCGGGAAGGGAGCAGGGTGCTTCCAGATTCCACGGCAAACTACGCCACTCCCGAGGGACCCCACAGAGTGGGATGAGCCCCAGCACACTTCCCCCTACCTAGAAATTGTAATGCCAAGGGGGAGGACCCCAGAGGCTATAAATGGGATGGGGAAAAGGGAGGAATGGGAGGGGAGGAGGAAAGGGCAGATAGGGAAGGGGGGATTGGAGATAATTAGGTTCAGTCTGAGGAAGAAGACCCGAAGGTCCAGTTCCTCAGACCAATAGCCTCTTTACCACAAGGAGCCCTCCTTAAAGATGTATTCCTCAGTAAATAAGCCATGATTTGCAAAGAGAAGGATACAGGAAATGTGAAGTAATAGATATCTACATACTAGAAGGGTTAGTAAATTCCACACGTGGAGGCAGCAGAAAACAGTAAGCAGCAAAGGACTGGAATGCTGCAAAGAGTTGTGCAGATGGAGTAAAAGAATAAAGAGTAGCAACAGGAGGTGGATCAATGTCCTTCAATGGTTTAGTCTCCTCACTATATTCGGAGATAGCTTCAAGTGTTTCAGAGAACAAGGAAGTTGAATGTGGGACGACATCGGGGATAGAAGGGGGAGGGTGAGTAAAGATCAGGGTGGTGATGGAAGTTACTGAAGTAGAGGGGGTCGAAAGGTTAGAGTTAACATGGGAAGAAGCTTGGGAGGGGACAGGAGAGGAAGGGACTGTACGAGAGGATAGACCTCCACATTTGTAACAAAGCTAGTAAGAGGTAAAGAACCAGGTACAAAGACTGGAAAGGAAAGAGATGTACACTTTGGGGATTTTTTGGACTTTGCAGAAGCAGAGGGGCGAGGGGGAGGAGCTATTGTGGGAGGTCTTGTAGACATAAACATTTTCATTTTCATAGAATCATGCGAGTGAGATGAAGATTCGAGAACAGTACGAGGTGATGAGGTAGGGACCTCGGAATCCAGTACTGCAAAAATTAGATACAGAGGTGACTGTGGAAGGTGTGACCACAGGGGAGACTGCAGGAATTGGGACCCCAGAGGTTGGGGGCCCTCTTAGTAACTCAAGAAAAAGAAATATGGGGAAGTCTCCCCTGGAGGTGTAGATGAGACTGCCATGGTGTAAGTAAATTATTATTATGATAGTCAAAAAGAAGTGCTAAACCACAAGGCTCATTCAGCACAGGGCATAAGTAAAGCCTTCTGTGTCTTTGAAACAATGGACTTCTCACTCATTTAAGTAAACATGACAATGACAAGAATAAGATGGATGAGCTTCATTACTATTAAGGCAAAAGGGAGGTAGACTACAAGATGTATTAGTATGGTCGTCGGCACCACAGACTGGGCATTCAGCCATGGACTTGCAATATTTTGCTGAATGGCCACAACGCCAGCAATTTCGACACCATGGTGTAGGGATCACCTTTCAGACTTGTGAACGGTGTCTCGCATTATAAACCGAGGATGGAAGCTCATGTCAGTCAAAAGTTAAGAAAGCCACATTGCAGGGGTAGTGTCTCCGCCTGCAGGTAGGTAGTACATGCATGTCTACTTTAAGAATTGGGAGGTCTTGCAGCTCAAGCTGTTCCAGAATGTCGTGACCACGTTTGGAAATTATGTTGAAAAATGGTATGAAGTAGAATGACGGTACCACTACAAGAATTGAGAGAATGACGTTTTTCGATTGTTACGGGAATAGCATCTATGGAGAGAAAAATCATAAGCTTGGCTAGTACTTTGTACCATGACGATGTGTGCACTACTCATGAGAACATGAAATGGAATATTTTGACCATGTGAGGGAAAAGTTCAACAGATAGGAGCAGCGAGCGAGTATATGGTGACGTTTGATTGCCGGTTGCTTGTTAAGGTAGGGTCAGTCTAGCTCCCGCTCTCCCCTCTCCCCCCCCCCTTTTTCTCCACCCCAAAAGGTGACGTGTGGGGCTCCGACCAAACACTAATCACTTGACTCACAGCTCCCAGCACAACTGTAAGTAAAGACCTCTGCTCCTATTCTAGTGGATATATTGGTTGAAAGCTTCACTTTTGACCAATAATTAAACTTAGTCCTTTCAGTCTTGAGTTCCATGTTATGCTTTTAGATAATCACCATTTCTTTTAGGTATTGTACTTATCATGGAGAGTGATTTCTTAAGCAGTGGGTAACCTTTGTCTCTTTCTAGCTTGGAATGACAGCTCGGGTCATCTGCCAACCAAAGAAATGTGTTGAAGGAGACGGACTGTAAAAAAGTCCTGAGACGTCACTTTTTGATCTACCTACCTGATTAATTGTAGTCAACCGCAGGCAACTACCCCTCATCTTTGCAGTGGTGAAGAACCTGTGTTCCTATCATCCGGACAGACTATTCAAGGCTATAGACTCTGTGAAGAACTAGTCGTTGGGTTGTCACTCAACACCTGTGACCCCCCCCCCCACATCATCAGCAACGGCTACAATTTCTACAAGACGGTGTCAACAGCAACCAGACACCCCAGTTTAGCTGTACATATTAGCATTGGATTCAGATATCCTTTATATTTTTCATTTTTCATTTTTCTTTCAAGTAGGATACACATTTATTTTTCAATGTTTCATCTTTGCATTACTAAAAAATAAAGTGTTTATCTTTGTGAATTATTATTTCTTTTTCTATTCATTAATTTTCCTGAGGAGGAGCCAGCCTTGGTAATACTGACTGAAATTGTTACAGGGCTGAGTAAGCCTTCACAGATCAACATGGCATAGGAGCACCTTGCTGATACTATGATCAGAAAGATAGTCTGAAGATGATGTCGGCTGCAGAGTGAAAAACTTAGTCCATTGTGCACTATGATGCATAGTATGTAAAGGGAGCGATTGTCGTGTTACTCTTTTCTGAGCAGAATGAGAGGCATTCGAAGCAGTGTTATCAGTGGAAGGTCGTGGTTGTTTAGATACCATGGTCTGTTTTGGGGCAATCTGAAAACCGTCGCACCATATGAGGAGAAGCCGGAAGCATAGTCAAAGAAATGCAGAGGTCAGATATGTCAAAGGAATCAGGCCAAGCCTTGGTATCAGGAGCATATGACAAAATGTCACCCGCAGAAAATACAGGGGCATTAGAAAGGTCTGAAGGATGGTCTAGTAACAAGGCAGGGTTATAAGAGGGTGCTGCTACAGAAAGGTACCCAGGAGTTTCATGGATTTGGGACTCCATGGTTAGGTCTCTTTTCTTTTGTTTTTAAGAAAAAAATGGGAGGGGAATGTTAAGGGGTAGCCTAGGAGAAAAGGACCGTAAATCCCCCCTTCCGTGCCAAAGACGACCTCAGCACAGCCAGTAGTGCAAATGTAGCATGGAACCTATGCCATACCCTACCAGTCATGCCAATAAACCAGCACTCTGGGATAGCAACCTCATATCTACCGAGCCACCTCAGCAGACGAGAGAGAGGGCAGTTGGAAACCCACCACAAAGCATACCTCCTTTAGCCATCACCTGGAATCCAACAGACAGTCTCCAAAGATACATTCATCACCTGAAAGAAACCCGAAATCTCCCTCCCCCCCCCCCGGTAGACCGGAGAGGAATTGGGATCTCCAGATGATCCAGATTCCACAGCAAGCTACACTATGACCAAGGACCTCAATGTAATGGGATGGACCCCAGAACCCTTTCCCAGGTCTAGGAACTACAATGCCTAAGGGAACAACTTCAAAGGCAGAAAACAGTAGAGGAAAAGGGGAGGGAGGGGGAAAGGAGGAGGAATGGGAAAGGATGGATGGGGAGGATGAGACAGAGAAGGGGAGGAATGGGGGTAATTAGGTTCAGTTGGAGGAACAAGATCAAAGGGTCGAATTCCTCAAACCAAGAGCCTCTTTACCACTGCAAGGAGCCCTCTTGAAGAGGTCCCATTCCACAGGTTCTGTATAACCCTAATAGGTTTAGTGCTACACCCAGTACAACAATTAACAGTTGATGGGCTCAGATATACTAGGTAACTGCCTCATATGGTATTTCAAGGAAAGAATATTCAAGTGTCAACTGGAGAGACCTGGAGTTTACCCGAAGAGAGTTCTGGGGTTCAGCGCCCCCGCGGCCCGGTCTGTGACCAGGCCTCCTGGTGGATCAGAGCCTGATCAACCAGGCTGTTACTGCTGGCTGCACGCAAACCAACGTACGAGCCACAGCCTGGCTGGTCAGGTACCGACTTTAGGTGCTTGTCCAGTGCCAGCTTGAAGACTGCCAAGGGTCTATTGGTAATCCCCCTTATGTATGCTGAGAGGCAGTTGAACAGTCTCGGGCCCCTGACACTAATTGTATGATCTCTTAACGTGCTAGTGACACCCCTGCTTTTCATTGGGGGGATGTTGCATCGTCTGCCAAGTCTTTTGCTTTTATAGTGAGTGATTTTCGTGTGCAAGTTTGGTACTAGTCCCTCTAGGAGTTTCCAGGTGTATATAATCACATATCTCTCCCACCTGCATTCCAGGGAATACAGGTTCAGGAGCCTCAAGCACTCCCAGTAATTGAGGTGTTTTATCTCCGTTTTGCACACCGTGAAGGTTCTCTGTACATTTTCTAGGTCAGCAATTTCACCTGCCTTGAAAGGTGCTGTTAGTGTACAGCAATATTCCAGCCTAGATAGAACAAGCGACCTGAAGAGTGTCATCATTGGTTTGGCATCCCTAGTTTTGAAGGTTCTCATTATCCATCCTGTCATTTTTCTAGCAGTTGCGATTGATACAATGTTATGGTCCTTGAAGGTGAGATCCTCCGACATGATCACTCCCAGGTCTTTGACGTTGGTGTTACGCTCTATTTTGTGGCCGGAATTTGTTTTGTACTCTGATGAAGATTTAATTTCCTCGTGCTTACCATATCTGAGTAATTGAAATTTCTCATCATTGAACGTCATATTGTTTTCTGCAGCCCACTGAAAGATTTGGTTGATGTCCGCCTGGAGCCTTGCAGTGTCTGCAATGGAAGACACTGTCATGCAGATTCGGGTGTCATCTGCAAAGGAAGACACGGTGCTGTGGCTGACATCCTTGTCTATGTCAGATATGAGGATGAGGAACAAGATGGGAGCAAGTACTGTGCCTTGTGGAACAGAGCTTTTCACCGTAGCCGCCTCGGACTTTACTCTGTTGACTACTACTCTTTGCGTTCTGTTTGTGAGGAAATTATAGATCCATCTACCAACTTTTCCTGTTATTCCTTTAGCACGCATTTTGTGCGCTATTACGCCATGGTCACACTTGTCGAAGGCTTTTGCAAAGTCTGTATATATTACATCTGCATTCTTTTTGTCTTCTAGTGCATCTAGGACCTTGTCGTAGTGATCCAATAGTTGAGACAGACAGGAGCGACCTGTTCTAAACCCATGTTGCCCTGGGTTGTATAACTGATGGGTTTCTAGATGGGTGGTGATCTTGCTTCTTAGGACCCTTTCAAAGATTTTTATGATATGGGATGTTAGTGCTATCAGTCTGTAGTTCTTTGCTATTGCTTTACTGCCCACTTTGTGGAGTGGGGCTATGTCTGTTGTTTTTAGTAACTGTGGGACGACCCCCGTGTTCATGCTCCCTCTCCATAGGATGGTAAAAGCTCGTTATAGGGGCTTCTTGCAGTTCTTGATGAACACAGAGTTCCATGAGTCTGGCCCTGGGGCAGAGTGCATGGGCATGTCATTTACCGCCTGTTCGAAGTCATTTGGCGTCAGGATAACATCAGATAGGCTTGTGTTAACCAAATTCTGTGGCTCTCTCATAAAAAATTAATTTTGATCTTCGACTCTCAGTCTGGTTAGCGGCTTGCTAAAAACTGAGTCATATTGGGACTTGAGTAGCTCACTCATTTCCTTGCTAGGGGCCAATTGAGAATATTCTTAAGCCATTGTAACTGAGGATGTAAACTTTATTATGATTATGTTCAGGGTGGCAGCAAGAAACCTGTAGGTCTCGTACAGCACTTGGGAAGTGGGAGGTAATTAGGATTGATCAAAAGGGAGGATAGTTCCAGTTTCTTGGATCATGAGTCCTTTACTAGCATCATGATACCCATCTTTAAAAGGCTTAATCACTGCAACCTTTCATATATTTAATGTAATTAATAATTGCTATTTTGTTTGTTTTAATCTGAGAAAAGTACTAAACCCATATAGCATCTGAAGCTGGATACCATTACTATATAGCACCTGAGAAAAGGGAGACATTTAGGCTTGATCCAGGTTAATTTAGTTCCTTGGATTAAGAACCCCACACTAGCATCAATACACCTCCTTTGGTGAGACATTATTATTATAATCAAATAAAGTGCTAAACCAACAAGGGTCATACAGAGCTGCAGGGCAGAAAATAGTGCCAGGGCTATAAACAGTTAGGTGGAGAGGGGATCAGAGGTGAGAGGAGGAGAGGGCTGGAAGGACCGCTGTGGGCTATGTCGAAGTTTTTATGGTAAAGCAGTTGCTGACAAAAAGTCAAAAAGTGATCGTAAGTCGAAGGCAGGGCCGTCTACAAGAAGGGAAGATGAGGTAACAGTGGTAGGGTGGTGGCATCGGTGGAGGTAAATCCTGCGAGCTCGCTGGTAAATTGGACAATCCACAAGAAAGTGAAGAACCAAAAAAGGGACCCGACAAAGCTCACAGAGAGGAACTTTGATGAGACAGTTGCTAGTAAATCAAGTCGGCAACATTCCAGACATATAGTGAAACCTCAGTTTGACACTAATGGAAAGGAGAGGGTGTCCAGTAATGTCAATTATCTCTTAAATATGAATGATGAAAATTTTTTCTACGATCATAACAATAATGGATCGTTCTGGAAATAAAGAACCTTGTTAAATCTGAAGTCAGTCTATCCAGTGAACTGTAACAGTAACTTATAATTCTGGAAACAACAGACTTTGTCATTTGTTTCCAGACAATGAATTTTGTTCATTATATTTAAAATCCGTTAAATCCAGATTTTACTGTATGTATTTAGTTTGTAGGGCATTGTTGGCTGCAAATTGCTAGGTGTTACTTCTAGATCAGCATTTATGTGGAAGTGCAGAGTCTGGTAGCATCATACATTATTATTATAATCAAAGAAATCGCTAAACCAACAAGGGTCATACATTGCTGTGGGGCAGAAAATAGTGCTGGGGCCATAAACAGCTAGATGGAGAGGAGATCAGAGGTGAGGGGAGAAAAGGGCTGGAAGGGACACTTTAGGGTTATATATCAAAGTTCGTATAGTAAAGCAGTTGCTGACAAAAAGTCAAAAAGTGATTGTAAGTCAAAGGCAAGGCCATCTGCAAGAAGGGAAGATAAGGTAAGAGTGGTAGGGCAGTGATGGCATTGGAGGTAAATCCTGCAAGCTCGCTGGTAAACCGGGCAATCTACAAGAAAGTGAAGAACTGAAATAGGGGCCCGACAAACCTCACAGAGAGGAATAGGGTGTTGTTCCATGAGATACCCATGGGTAAGGTGAGTATTGCCAATGCAGAGACGGGAGAGTGCAGTCTCCCGAGTACGGCAATGGTGGTAAGATGGTCACAAACCAAAAAGCGGTTTAAGAGAGTGCAATTTGTTATGATGCATGCCCGACCACTGTTGTTGTCAACGGCCGCAAAGACAGGCAGAGATGACTGGAAAATAATCTCTGAATGGAATACCTCTATACGAAAACGAAAGATCATGTACCGCTGACCGCTTGTTCATTGCTTTGCACATCAACATGTCCAGGGACCCAACAGAATACGATGTCTGTTTTTGCTAGCCACACAGCGCAACCATAGTTGAACACAAAGGAGTAATGGATGAGGGGAATCAAATTGTTTAATGGCTTGTAAAGCACTGAGGGAATCTGAAATGATCACAAATGTCGAAGTTAGTTAGTTTAATATCTTTATTATGCACCACATACCCATCTTGTGGGCGGTAGTCAAAAGATTACAAAGGTACATAATGGGTCCAGGGACTGGACTCCAAAGTTATAATAGCTGAACTAGTTACAAAGGTAATGAATTCCTGGTAGATCTGGTCACAATCATGGCAAGTTACAAAGGTAATGAATCAGCCTCACTCCTCATGGTTACAATCATGAATAAATTACTAAGTAATGATCCACTGATACGTCCACACCTGGTCACAATTGTAATGAGTTATAAATACAAATATTAAGTGGGTCATACACCCACACTAGCGCGCATGCACACACACATACACACACGAGGGCACACATACACACATGAGGGCGCACGCACACACATACACACATGAGGGTGCACGCACAGACATATGCACACGAGCGTACAAATATATGCGTACACACAAGCACGCGCGCACACACACACACACACACACACACACACACACACACACACACACACACACACACACACACACACACACACACACACACATTCATACACACACATGCATACACACACAAACACACACACACACACACACACACACACACACCCACACACACACACACACACACACACACACCCACAAACACACACACACACACACACACACACACACACACACACACACACACACACACACACACACACACACACACACATGCCGTTGGGGTTTGGAAGGAGATATGATGGTTGAAGATAAACACACTTGTGGATGGTAATGCTATATATTGTCAGACTGTGGTAAGGGAAGGGGCCCAGCCTGCCTTCTTGCCTGTTGTATGTCTAAGCGTGGAGTGAGAGCGAGGTAGCGTGTCCCACTCACTCATGCGCATCCCGTGACGTCATACAGTCACTAGGCCTAACAAGGATCGTCTGTATAAACACATGGATGGTACTATAATACTCAGCTAAGCTATAAAACACATGTAAGGGGATCAGCAACTATGCTGACAGCTCGGTCATGTTACGTATGTCATCTCGACATACACTACTATGCTATAGGCTGAACAGGCAGGTGGTTCTGGGCTGATTCTATGCAATAACAAAGACATATATAACTTAGAACTAATGGATGGTATCATAATGGATGTTAACATCATGAGTTTTAACGTAATGCATTACAAATTATACCTGGAGTTTACCTGGAGAGAGTTTCGGGGGTCAACGCCCCCGCGGCCCGGTCTGTGACCAGGCCTCCTGGTGGATCAGCGCCTGATCAACCAGGCTGTTGCTGCTGGCTGCACGCAAACCAACGTACGAGCCACAGCCCGGCTGATCAGGAACTGACTTTAGGTGCTTGTCCAGTGCCAGCTTGAAGACTGCCAGGGGTCTGTTGGTAATCCCCCTTATGTGTGCTGGGAGGCAGTTGAACAGTCTCGGGCCCCTGACACTTATTGTATGGTCTCTTAACGTGCTAGTGACACCCCTGCTTTTCATTGGGGGGATGGTGCATCGTCTGCCAAGTCTTTTGCTTTCGTAGTGAGTGATTTTCGTGTGCAAGTTCGGTACTAGTCCCTCTAGGATTTTCCAGGTGTATATAATCATGTATCTCTCCCTCCTGCGTTCCAGGGAATACAGGTTTAGAAACCTCAAGCGCTCCCAGTAATTGAGGTGTTTTATCTCCGTTATGCGCGCCGTGAAAGATCTCTGTACATTTTCTAGGTCGGCAATTTCACCTGCCTTGAAAGGTGCTGTTAGAGTGCAGCAATATTCCAGCCTAGATAGAACAAGTGACCTGAAGAGTGTCATCATGGGCTTGGCCTCCCTAGTTTTGAAGGTTCTCATTATCCATCCTGTCATTTTTCTAGCAAATGCGATTGATACAATGTTATGGTCCTTGAAGGTGAGATCCTCCGACATAATCACTCCCAGGTCTTTGACGTTGGTGTTTCGCTCTATTTTGTGGCCAGAATTTGTTTTCTACTCTGATGAAGATTTAATTTCCTCATGTTTACCATATCTGAGTAATTGAAATTTCTCATCGTTGAACTTCATATTGTTTTCTGCAGCCCACTGAAAGATTTGGTTGATGTCCGCCTGGAGCCTTGCAGTGTCTGCAATGGAAGACACTGTCATGCAGATTCGGGTGTCATCCGCAAAGGAAGACACGGTGCTGTGGCTGACATCCTTGTCTATGTCGGATATGAGGATGAGGAACAAAATGGGAGCTAGTACTGTGCCTTGTGGAACAGAGCTTTTCACCGTAGCTGCCTCGGACTTTACTCTGTTGACGACTACTCTCTGTGTTCTGTTAGTGAGGAAATTATAGATCCATCGACCGACTTTTCCTGTTATTCCTTTAGCGCGCATTTTGTGCGCTATTACGCCATGGTCACACTTGTCGAAGGCTTTTGCAAAGTCTGTATATATTACATCTGCATTCTTTTTGTCTTCTAGTGCATTTAGGACCTTGTCGTAGTGATCCAGTAGTTGAGACAGACAGGAGCGACCTGTTCTAAACCCATGTTGCCCTGGGTTGTGTAACTGATGGGTTTCTAGATGGGTGGTGATCTTGCTTCTTAGGACCCTTTCAAAGATTTTTATGATATGGGATGTTAGTGCTATTGGTCTGTAGTTCTTTGCTGTTGCTTTACTGCCCCCTTTGTGGAGTGGGGCTATGTCTGTTGTTTTTAGTAACTGAGGGACGACCCCCGTGTCCATGCTCCCTCTCCATAGGATGGAAAAGGCTCGTGATAGGGGCTTCTTGCAGTTCTTGATGAACACAGAGTTCCATGAGTCTGGCCCTGGGGCAGAGTGCATGGGCATGTCATTTATCGCCTGTTCGAAGTCATTTGGCGTCAGGATAACATCGGATAGGCTTGTGTTAATCAAATTTTGTGGCTCTCTCATAAAAAATTCATTTTGATCTTCGACTCTCAGTCTGGTTAGCGGCTTGCTAAAAACTGAGTCATATTGGGACTTGAGTAGCTCACTCATTTCCTTGCTGTCATCTGTGTAGGACCCATCTTGTTTAAGTAGGGGCCCAATACTGGACGTTGTTCTCGATTTTGATTTGGCATAGGAGAAGAAATACTTTGGGTTTCTTTCGATTTCATTTATAGCTTTTAGTTCTTCCCGCGATTCCTGACTCCTAAAGGATTCTTTTAGCTTAAGTTCGATGCTTGCTATTTCTCTGACCAGTGTCTCCCTACGCATTTCAGATATATTGACCTCTTTTAGCCGCTCTGTTATTCTTTTCCGTCGCCTGTAAAGGGAGCGCCTGTCTCTTTCTATTTTACATCTACTCCTTTTTCTTAGAGGAACAAGCCTTGTGCATACATCGAGTGCCACCGAGTTAATCTGTTCTAGGCATAAGTTTGGGTCTGTGTTGCTTAGTATATCTTCCCAGCTTATATCGGTTAGGACTTGGTTTACTTGGTCCCACTTTATGTTTTTGTTATTGAAGTTGAATTTGGTGAATGCTCCCTCGTGACTAATCTCATTATGTCGGTCTGGGGCTCCGCGCATACATGACTGAACCTCAATTATGTTGTGATCTGAGTATATTGTTTTTGATATGGTGACATTTCTTATCAGATCATCATTGTTAGTGAAGATGAGGTCTAGTGTATTCTCCAGTCTAGTAGGCTCTATTATTTGCTGGTTTAAATTGAATTTTGTGCAGAGATTTAAAAGCTCGTGTGAGTGTGAGTTTTCATCAGAGCTGCCTCCTGGTGTTATTTCTGCAACAATATTATTTGCTATATTCCTCCATTTTAGGTGCCTTAAGTTGAAATCCCCCAGGAGCAAGATGTTGGGTGCAGGAGCTGGAAGATTTTCCAGACAGTGGTCAATTTTTAACAGCTGTTCCTGGAATTGCTGGGATGTTGCATCCGGAGGCTTGTAGACTACCACAATGACTAGGATTTGGTTCTCGACCTTTACTGCTAAAACTTCCACTACGTCATTTGAGGCATTAAGCAGTTCTGTGCAAACAAGTGACTCTGCAATGTACAGGCCAACCCCCCCCTTTTGCCTGTTCACTCTGTCACATCTGTATAGGTTGTAACCTGGGATCCATATTTCGTTGTCCAAGTGATCCTTTATGTGGGTCTCAGTGAAAGCCGCGAACATTGCCTTTGCCTCTGCAAGCAGTCCACGGATGAAAGGTATTTTGTTGTTTGTTGCTGGCTTTAGACCCTGTATATTTGCAAAGAAGAATGTTATCGGACTGGTGGTATTGTTGGTACTGTGGGGGGGGATTTTTTTTCCGGCATTAGTATCTGTATCTGTTGGTTTGGAGTGGAGGCCATCGACTGTGGTTCCACTCCAGGAATGACTGGATTTGGTGTACGATTTCTGCCATTTCCTGCCAATTTTTTTTCCTTCCTGGCACTAAAAAACCTCTCCCTCTTGAGTGGCTGTGGCTACCCAGGTTTTCCCATGACCTGGATGTTTTGTATCTTTTTGTCCCCTTTAGATGGTATGCCTGGCAATTTAAGTTATAGCACAGTCTTTCCTGTACTGAAGAGGTACACATTTCAGGGTGAAAAAGCTTACATGAAGGGAGTTTGCATTTTCCTGTTGTCATATGGGCATGGCATTTTCTAGGGTGGTCATAGTTGCATGTCCCATCTGTTTTTCCAGATTTCCCATGCCAGCAGATACCAAGTGCATAGTATGTGCACAGGCTTGGTTTCCGCTTGCCTTGGGTTTCTGTGACTGTATTCCCTGTTGGTGCATGTTTCCCTGTCTTACTTCTATCCTCCCTAGCACCAACAATGGAGCTCCCACCAGTTGTTTTTGGTAATTTATCCTCACTATTGCTATTGGAGTCCTCTTGTTTGCTATTTCCTGCGGTATTTCTAGTTTGCAATATTGGTTTTATCTTATCTTTGACTACACTTGTTTCCCTACTATGGCTCCTGTCCCCTATGAGGTCATTTATATGTATTCCTTCCTGCGTATAATTCCCGACTACCTGGACAAAATCTCCAGCTTCACCATTACTGTCTCCCAGGACAGTATCTCCAGCTTCACCATTTCTGTCTCCCAGGACAGCACCTCCAGCTTCACCATTACTGTCTCCCAGGACAGCACCTCCAGCTTTACTATTACTGTCTCCCAGGACATCACCTCCAGCCTTACAGTTTGTGACTACATGGCCAGTATCAAGGGCAGTACCATTCAGCCCAGACTTTTTATGTTCCCATCTGTTGTAGAAAGCTTCCAGGTTTTCTACGAAAGCAGCTTTGATGTTATCCTCTTTTAATACCCTTGTGATTTTAGTCCACAGATTTTCCTCATTTGGGCATACCCAAAAACACTTCTCTGTTTTAATACTGCTTGTAGCTAGTTCTGGGATATCTGCACAAGGGGCGTGACACCAATTTCCACAAAAATGACAATTTATCCATGTGGAAGCCCGTTTGTTTGACTGACCACAGACTACACACAGCTTCATAATGATTTGAATGGTTGATTTACTGCAATTCTACTAGCAACCTCTTGAATATTATATTAATAACCTTAAATGAAGCTCTAGCTATTTGTATTTCTGTTTCTAACTCTTTTTGTATATTGGACAGCTTACCGTCACGTTCCTGATTTTTAATGTTTGTGTTTATAAGGGCGCCTACAACCCCATCCGTTTACAGTCTGCTTTATTGTCCAACGAAACTGTTTGAAACCAGTCCCGGGTTCGGACCAGTCAAGGGTTTGGACCAGTCAAGGGTTCGGACCAGTCGATCAGCTCTGATCAGTGGGTCACTTATTTAAAACATACTGGTCGGTGATTTGAGCTAACACATGAAGGATCTACTGGAAATTATCTACCCGAGTAATATGTGATTTGACTGATACAAAAGTATAACTTGCGTGTTGAAGAGCCGGTGATATCTGGCAGCTCCTACAATGACGAACGGTCACCTCCTTGTTTATCAATCGCTGTATCTGGCTTTTCTATTTTTTTTTTTTTTTTTTTTTTTTCCGTCTCCACCACAATAAATGCTATATTATCACTATAGTTGACTGGTGCAAATTTTGGAGGAAGGACGCTTTTTCTGTAGTAATAATTGCTTCTCGTTGTGTATATTGCGACCGCTGGTAACTACAGGTTATATGAAATTCACAGTAACGTCTCGTATTTCAAGAAAAAGAAACTAATGAAAGTCACTCCACTCCACTAAGTACCATTATAATACTGGTTAGTTGCTACTACAACACTGTATTCTGCTATTCACTGGTATCACTAGATTATATGCGAGTACACTAGCAAGCCAGGAAGATTATTAAAAACAGCTGACCTGTGGTAAGTTTCTGGCAACTTCTGGCACCTGCCTCTATAGGCTTATCACTTCATTTACAAATTCACCTGTTTTCAAATGACACTTTAGCCTTTATCATCAATATACTAGGGAGCCACTGTAGTATACACTATACACTATGTATACTCAATGTTATCAGGGAGACTTTCTTTCCTCTGACACGAAAAGTTCAATTATTATTATTTTTTTCCACACGGGACACAGGCCTATGATTCCCCTCTGGCAGTAAACTCTGCTAGGTAGTGCACACTAAATCTCCTTTTTTGACTCAGTATATAATGTTTTCCGCCCAAGATTGGTTCCAGGCGCTAGAGGGATGTATCGTATAGGATTGATGACACAAATTAAAGTTCTAGCACGTAAGAGCGACCGTGAAAACACGAGATAACCCGGAGCACAACGAGGCACGCTGACACGCACGCAACAGAGGCAACAAGTCATTGTACAATATGGATGAAATTGATCGAGCGATCTGTATTCATGCACTCTACAGATTCTGAGGAAGAATAAATATATATTTACAAAGTGAAAGTAATTAACAGCAAAATCTGATCAGCTAATAACAAAACACACAGTTGATATTTTCATTCATCTCGGACATCTAATTATTCAGGCTGTTTACATTTAAACCCAATTCTGCGAGGGTAAGGTTTATGTATGCAGAATGGTTATCATCTTTGGGTGGATTGAACTCTTCTGCGATGGATAACACATGCCTTGACTGAGGACGATCTGAACGAGTATCTACAAAAGATACAGCTACATTCACTAGTGACTGTGGAATTACTAACTCTTCTGCTAGGAGTACTCAACTCGACTGTTCGATACAGTAATTCTTGGCTCATTACAAAGTCACTAATGGGTGCTGGTGGCTTCACAGTCAGAATAAGATCTTCCTGGAGCAGGAATCGAATCACACCAGAACACAAGGGATCGGTTCTTTCTTACTGGAGGAATGAACAAACTCGGTGGAGTGGATGACTCTCCCCGGTTGAAAAAAATAACGCTATAACATGCAACATGAGCAAGGGAGAACGAATCTACTATTTCTCACTGCAAGCACAGGGGAAAAGAAATGAACACGGTCATCAATACAGATATTCAATCTGAGTCACACACAGTGACACAAGGTATCAACTATAAAGAAACTACACTTACAAATGTTAACAACATGTGAAAGTTACTCGAGAAATAACTTTTTACAATGCACTGATTACTGTCAACTAGGATGGGATCACTATCTGGAACACAAGGGATAACAACAACACTCAAGTGAGTACACTAGCCACAGAAACGTCTTTCTGCAACGGCTTGTGGCATCAGCAAGAGATGGCATAACTCGTTGTAAGTAAAGTTCTTCTCAAAGCGTCCCCTGGGAAGGAATGAATACTTGAACAAGTCGCCATCACAGGGATAGTAGTCTCAGCACCCAGGGTTGTCTGAGGTTCCTCTGAAACCCAAGGTAACTGTACACTATCCTGCATGCACGATATTGTGGCTTGAGTCCAGACAGGGGTGACAGTATTACTAATGCCTGGCCACTCGGCTACGTTAATAAGTAATTCATGGATCTATAGAAATTTAATCTGAACTTCACATTTTGCAGTGCTTTAACAAATCTCAGATACAAGCTGTGAGAACAAACACATTGCTCAAGGGCTAGGTACTGCCTTCCAGTCAGTAAGGGAATATTGGTACTGTGGACTGATTCATATTGACTTTGACTGGCATGATACACTAAGTGAACATTCAAAAGTGACTGGGACATCTTCTTAGGGAACTTACTCAAGGACATAAAGGCAAAAAAAAATTAGATAGAATGATACAATAAGCTTAAAGGGGAAGAAATTACTTAACTATTCTGCCTAAGTAAATAAAAATTGACAAGTCACACAGTAAGCAAGGAAAACTCACACTCACAAAAGAAAATACTCAACTGAATAAGCAACACTTTGAAAATCAAGAGAAATTGTACTTTACTCAAATCTAGTTTACTCAAATTTACTTTAAATTGAATTAATGGCACAGTGAGTTGTCTTTACTCTCAATGCAATAGGGAAATTCAACAATAAGTGATGAATCAATCAAAAATATTAAAATGGACTCAATAAAGCTTTTGCAAAATTAAAACAAACTGGGAAAGTAATTCACTAAAAAGAAAATAAAATGGCACACAAAGAATAAAATATTATGCACAGAAAAGAGCATATGAAACTGCACTGAAATAAACTGTAGCAATATTGCAAATAACAATTGCTAATCAAAAGATACAGCTACATTCAAGAAAAATTTTAATTGCAACACAATGTTTACACAAGAATTATTGTAAAATGAGTCAATGTGCAATGATAAAAAAATTACACACACACAAGAAAATACAATTTACAAGAAAAAAAAATATATCATCAAGGAATGAAGTGATTGAACACTTTAACTCTGAATTGCAGCTTTAGCAACACTTACTGAACAAACAAAAGAACAATTTACTTTAAAAGAAGAACTTAAAAATTGCACTAAGAGTGAATTTGTTCAATGAAATATGAAAATAATAGATGCAAAAACACAGAACAAAAGACTTGAACACTTACAGTGATGCAGAACACAACACATCAATATAAACACAATACTAGAATTTTCTTGCAAAGAAACTTTAGGTATGAAAAATTGGAAAATAATTGTCTTACTTGAACAAATTAATGGCACTATTGTCTGTGGAGATAAGACAAATTAGACACAGGTTAAATGAAAAGAATTAACACAAGAATGTTCAACACACAGAGAAAAATAAAATAAAATGGCAAATGAATGAAAACAAAACAGCAAGAATACACAAATGCTGGGAGAAAAATTATAACAGACAACACTGAGTTGTGATGCAGAATATAAGGTAATAAATTACTGAGTTACTGCACTGCAATACTGTGAACACAAGGTTTATACTGCTTATATATTGCACACAACAAGGAAAAACATTAAAGTACTTACTTCAAGTATATATAAAAAAAAAGAAACACAACACAACAGACATAAAATAATGCACGAAAATTAACACTGAATTAAGAAGAGAAAAAAAATATTGCAATCAGTATATAATAAACACTGAGTCTAATGAAGAGTTACTGAATGTCACTAAGAAATCACTGGAAACACAAAAAAGAAATGTCTCAACACTCACAAATGTCTCTATGAAAAATATTATTCATTAACACTGTAGCGACTTGTTGAATGAGGTGGATGGTGGAGGATGGTGGTATTGTTGAGTCGTGGCTGGCTGCGTTCACTGCTACTCCACGTGATCGTAGAATTTTGCGCTTAAATCGACGATGGACTCACACAGGAGGCTTTTCACGATGGCGCTACTGACGAAGAACACACTCTGGCTCTTGACCCCCTATGTGGTCCTTAAAAATATGGTGCTAGAACCCGTGATAAAGGTAAAAACAGTGGTAGTGGGTGGGTGAGGCAGCGGTGGTGAGACACCGTGTGGTGACTGGGCCTATGGGATGAATGGCGTAAGCCACACTGGGGACACCCCGCACTAGGCACAAAAATATTCTAAGCCAGGCTGGCTTAAAACAAACCCACGAAATACCACAACACCACAGGGATGATAAAACACTCAGAATGGCTAGAACTTGAAGCACAAAGCGATGAAGAAGACTGTACCCACGTGGCTTGCTTGAGCACTGAGTTAAGACACTTGGGTTAGTTGCTGGCTGGCTTGGCTTAACCCTTCACACAGAATGGCTTGATAACTTCTAACGATGAGCACAGCAGGGGTGGAAAGCTGGCTTGGCAGGCAAGGCTGGATGGTGTAAGGCTTGGGCAGACTGGCTTGTTCTGACTGACTCCCCCACCACAGACTGGCTTTGTAGCTTGGCTTACTTTGCAAACTCGGGTCAACCCCTCGGGAGTGATGCAAATAAGCAGATAAACACTAATACACAGAGACTGACCAGTGAATAGTGTAGAGAGCTGGTAAAAGCTTGCTTGGGGTAGCTGGCTGGCTAGGTCGGCCTACTGACCACACAAGATATCCTTCCTCAGCTGAGAGAATTTATCTCCATGCATCGGCGCAATTA
This sequence comes from Cherax quadricarinatus, assembly GCF_038502225.1. Classification (NCBI taxonomy): domain Eukaryota; kingdom Metazoa; phylum Arthropoda; class Malacostraca; order Decapoda; family Parastacidae; genus Cherax; species Cherax quadricarinatus. The sequence continues at coordinate 47,887,944 of NC_091297.1, forward strand.
TCAATTTTATGCCCACACCACTAGCACCAATTTGTCGTGGGGGTTCGGAAGGAGATATGATGGTTGAAGATAAACACACTTGTGGATGGTGATGCTATATATTGTCAGACTGTGGTAAGGGAAGGGGCCCAGCCTGCCTTCTTGCCTGTTGTATGTCTAAGCATGGAGTGAGAGCGAGGTAGCGCGTCCCACTCACTCATGCGCATCCCGTGACGTCATACAGTCACTAGGCTTAATAAGGATTGTCTGTATAAACACATGGATGGTACTATAATACTCAGCTAAGCTA